>NC_053026.1:227585791-227765714 GCF_003073215.2 Triticum urartu
CGACAATCGGAGTGACAAATCCTAATCTCGAAATACGCCAACCCAACATATACCTTTGGAGACACCTGTAGAGCACCTTTATAATCACCCAGTTACGTTGTGACGTTTGGTAGCACACAAAGTGTTCCTCCGGCAAACGGGAGTTGCATAATCTCATAGTCATAGGAACATGTATAAGTCATGAAGAAAGCAATAGCAACATACTAAACGATCGGGGTGCTAAGCTAATGGAATGGGTCATGTCAATCAGATCATTCACCTAATGATGTGATCCCGTTAATCAAATAACAACTCTTTGTCCATGGTTAGGAAACATAACCATCTTTGATTAACGAGCTAGTCAAGTAGAGGCATACTAGTGACACTCTGTTTGTCTATGTATTCACACATGTATTATGTTTCCGGTTAATACAATTCTAGCATGAATAATAAACATTTATCATGAAATAAGGAAATAAATAATAACTTTATTATTGCCTCTAGGGCATATTTCCTTCACCCGCGGTTATGGGCAGATGGGAATTTGTTAATGTCCGGTTGTAGATAACTTGAACCTTAACTTAATTAAAATGAATCAAGTGAGTGTGTTACCGTGATGGCCTCTTCTCGGCGGAGTCCGGGAAGCGGACGCGATGTTGGAGTAATGTTTGCGCAGGTTGTTCTCTAGTTTCTCGCTCGTGCTTTCCCAGTCACGACGTTGTAAAACGACGGCCAGTGAATTGTAATACGACTCACTATAGGGCGAATTCGAGCTCGGTACCCGGGGATCCTCTAGAGTCGACCTGCAGGCATGCAAGCTTAAATAGTCTTGATCGCGAGGGTGCGAGATTGCTGAGTCCCTGTGGCTCACAGATTACTATTACACCAGATGCAGGGCCTGATGATTCCGCTCCAGAAGACGCGTTTGAGCTCAAGTGGGAGTTTGACGAAGACTCTCAACGATACTATGTTTCCTTTCCCGATGATCAGTTGTGGTGCCCGGTTGGGGGTGATTGGGACCTGTCGCTTGTTGGGTTATCTTTTATTTTGGCGCCGTAGTCGGGCCATGAGTGTTTGGATGATGTAATGTTATTTATGTACTTGATTGACGTGGCGAGTGTAAGCCAACTATGTTATCTCCCCTTTATTATTTATATTACATGAGATGTTGTAAAGATTGTCTAACTTACAACATATGCCTTCAACGCGATTATGTCCCTAAGTCGTGCCTCGACACGTGGGAGCTATAGTCGCATCGAGGGTGTGACACTACCTCTCCCTCCCCTCACTCGCTCGAACAAGAAAGAAGGAAGGAGATGAACACAGTGGACACAAGTTTCTCCGGCCGGCGCACGAACACCGCCACGGGCGCACGAACGCCCGAATCTTTTTTCTCTTTGCAATGTCGACATGGTGCTCTACTCAGTACAAACACACACCCACGGCGGCCGCTTTGTAGTCCTACAGCAAACGCAATGCCCACGTTTCTCCAACTAGCTATCCGCTGCATGCGAACGATCAGCCCGGCCATGCACGCTACACGCTTGACACGGCCATCTCCACCGGCCGCTGCTAACAACCTGCTAAACACCGCAACTAATACATGCATGCATGCCCATCTAGCTAGCTCACGTGTTGACCACCACGCCACGCATACCACGAGCACACACGCACACCCATGCACACAGATCACACACACGAGCACATACTCATGCGTGGCTTATTTCTAACAGAACTATCATGGCACAAACTTTAAATTTCAAATATCCAGTATGGTTTAGCAGATCTATTCTGCCATGCCTTCCGCGGTACTGCAAATTCGTTTTATAGGATCCCTTAAACAAAATTTGCTGTACATCATTTTACATGATCTACTAGAGTTGCTCTCGTGCTTTACAGGATCCCTTAAACAAAATTTGCTGTACATCATTTTACATGATCTGCTAGAGTTGCTCTCGTGCGGGGGCTAAGCACTTGAGTATCTTGTGCTACTTTTGCGGTTGTTTTCTTGCAAATTCCTCTTCTTGATCAATAAAAATGGAAGACTTTTGCCTTGTTTCAAAATAAAATATAATCAGACATAGATTTAGGAAATCTGTACAATTAGGAGCCCCACATTAGCGGCGGGTACAGTAGCTTGACCAGGTACGACTCCCAACTGCTGAACGTTTACATCATGAAATGGCTGTCTACTCTTCCGTCTATCTGTTCACTTATTACTCATCTAAGTCGGTGTCAAGCTGTTGGTGGCCTTTGCCAGTCGGCAGCAATCTTCTCCTTAGCAAGAACTGGACCAGTGATACGGCCACGACCAGAGCTATTTCCACATGGTCTGACGTGCTGATCTTGACACAGAGCCGGCCTAGATTTCTGCTGTTTACGTTTGCGCTGACCGATAATTTTGACCCATGGCCCACTCGGAAGACAGACTGAAGATTCGCCCCGATTACAGTCTCTTTCTCGAACGACAGAGCAGTGGCCGCCATGCTGGTGCTCCCTTCTCTCACAGGGTAGTCTTTCCCCCTTACTGTGACTTCCAGGCCACCTCCATCTGCCACTTGTCCACCGCCAACCATCCTCCCGGCATTGGCTACCAAGTGGATTCGTTTCCCAATGGTGATGGAGTCTTCTAATTTGGCCCCAGAAAAATACTTTGACCCGAATTTAGTAACAGAAATACCTCCTCCGGTGGTGTTCCAAGGCAGATTTTGGAACCTGGCATCCCCATGAACAGTAAAAACCAAATCCTTACTCGCTGTTTGCATATCCATGCCCCCCATCAATGAGTAGCGCCTTTGATCACTATAGCTTACTGAACATTCCGACTGGATATACATGTCTTCTTTGTCCTTCATCATCTGTCCAGCAATAGATGTTGATATGTTCTTTTTTAAGTCATGACATGATTCAAAATTGATACCATTGAACCCAATATCATGGTCCCATCCTTGGGGATCCAAAACTGGTCTAAACAACTGATCATTAGTTATAACGTGACGGTAGCGGTGTGCTGGATAATCAGAGTCAAAACTTAATGGGATTTCCATATCTGATATGTGCACAACTGGGGATGTGCTCTCTTCATAATCATCAGCGACTGCAGATGATGCTTCGGTGTTTTGGGCTTCAGCAAGCTTTTGGCTCCGGATTCCCTCCTTCCACTGCTGTTTGAGGTATGAAGTCTCACGGTAGTCCAGTTCATCAAGATATGCAGTTCTCTGTTCTTTGGTCAACTTTTCATATTCAGATCTTTTTAGAACACGGAAAGGTGGTAGCTGATCATATTCATCCTCCTCATCTGATAGCTCAGTCATCTCATTGTCAACACCCTCAGTACTCAATGACACAGAAGGTTTAAGGAGTGATGAAAGAAGATGAGGGAGTGAAGGCAGCCTGGCATTTGCTTGTGACAGCAGAAAACTATCTTCGAACTTTAGTAAGGAATTTGCTTCTGCTAACAACTTGGTCGCCCCACACAGCAAAAGAAGTTCTGATACCCATACCTGCCCATTTGGCAAAACTCTTTCACCCCTGGTGTTCCGTCTGCACATTGGATGATTGTCAACCAGAACAATAGGGTTCTCCAGCTGTGTGTTAGAAGCTGCTAGCTGGATATGACGCTCCACGACATTCTTACAGTAACGGGTGTACGCGTCATATTCCAAAGGATGACCATCTGGTCCTTCAGGAGGAGATGAGGAACAGTGAGTCATTACAAGGACAGTGTTGAACCATATCGAAGAACCCAAGGTATCAGTTATAAGCTTCAGCAGAGGGTAGTCACTGCATCTGCTGTTAATATGGTCAAGCCGCTCAAAGTACAGGACGATATCAGGCGGGTTTCTTTTAATGAAACGCTTGACAGCATGCAAAATCTTCCTGTTCCTCCGTTGGCTATGGTAATGAGGTAGCAGACCAGGTGTGTCGATAACTGTAACTCTTACTCCTTTGATATTTCCATGAACCCTCTTTATCCTACTAGTACCAGGAACAAGTGCATTAGTAGCAACCTTTGTTTCATCAAACATGGAGTTTATTGTGGCGCTCTTTCCCACACCAGTCTTTCCCAGAAGAAGAATTCGCAAGGGGAGGTCCAAATCAGGTTCACCGGGTGCTTCTTGTTCTGCTGCTATAACTCTGGCTTTGTTGATAGCAAGGTTAGTTGTCTTCGCATCTGATTCACCAGCCTTGATCAAGTTGGCAAGCTGCAGTCTGTACAGTACCTGTGCAACTACATTGGTACTGGGAGGCACTCCAGTCCTGTGTACCAGCCGCAAAAACTTAATTTGAAGTGCCTCAACTTGCTTTAGTGGATCTGACTTGTTGTGATCATGATCTGGCTGAAGAAGACCAGAGGAAACAGCCTGTGGGTTGGATGTGACCTCTAGTGCACGGCTATCATTGGAAGGAAATCTGTTGGCGGATACGGTTTCTACAAACTCACTTTGTGTTGTACCTGAAACAGGAAATCCACCAATTTAGCTTAACATTTAACAGGAGGATGGCTTTATAACAAAATGTCGTCAGGAAATGTCTCCATGTGACGGAATAAAAAATAAAACAACAATTAGCAATAGGACCTTAAGCTATGCAAATGAAATCAACATAGACGGCACACTAAAGGGATATCACAACTGCAATAACAGCAAGTGAACATCCCCAAGTCCTATAACTTTACATCAGGAACATAGGGCTCCCGCTCCGCTCCGCTCTAAGCCCTCCGTCGTGCGTCACTCCGACGCCGGCGTCCACCCTCCCGCCGTCCGCCACTCCAGCGACAGTGGCCACCCCTCTCTCGCTCTCCCCCGACTAGGCCATGGCTGAGAGGCCGCTCTCTGTCACCTCCTCTTTCCCGCACAGGGAGCGGCTGTCTCTGGTATGGGACTTTCCTCGGCCTCGGAGAAGTCGGCTGCAGCTGCTGCGTAGGAGGCGGCGCAGGCGCCGGCGCCGGAGGTGGAGTCCTGCCGGCGGCCAATTCCCTCAAAGGAAGCCCCCCGATCGAGGAAGACCCTGTGGAAGCGCAGGCGCGGCGTTGGGCAGCCAAAGGTGGCGCCGCGCCCTCCCTCCCTGGTCTGCAAAGAGATCTCACCGGAGATGTGCGACAAATGCTTCCGGTGCCTCGAGAAGGGGCAATTCCGGCGAGACTGTACCAACGACCTTGTCTGCATTCGCTGTGGGTTGCCGGGTCACGAGGGCCGCGTGCAGCCCCTCTTTTGAAGACGAGCTCAGGCGGGAGGCAGCGGCCAAGGTGGCTTGCCGCTCAGATTCTGCTGGGGGTCGGGACGTTGCAGAGGCCTCGGACTCGGCGGCGGCTCGGCACAAGCCGGTCACGGCCTGGCAACCTCCTCCACCCCCTCCGCCGCCCCCCTCGGCGGCGAGGCCAGTCTGGCCGTTGCTGTCGGCCCCCAGGCTGCAAACTCAAGATGATCTGGAGGTAGAGCCCTCGGAGCTCTGCGTCGTCAGCCGCTCTGCCGCCATGGCTGACCTGGAGCGGCGCCTTCAGCATGCCATGGTCGCGTATGTGAGCGGCGCCAGGCGAGATGTGTCACCACGGTTCGTGCTCGACGCACTGGAGACGGAGATGGGCATCTCTGCAGAGTGGGTCTCGGTCCACCCCTACAGGCCAGAGGATTTCTTGGTGGTGTTCACGAGGCAAGATCACCGTAACAGGCTGGGGCAGAGCCCGGTTGTGGAGCATCATGGAGTCTGGTTGTTCTTCCGCCAATGGAACAGGCAGCAGTTCATGCGGTGATGAGGTACAAGGTTCGGCTCGAGATTGAAGGTATTCCTCCGCACGCTTGGGACCGCAGCGTCGTGGAGGACTTGCTGGGCTCTGCTTGCATCGTCGACTTGGTGGTGCTGGAGACGAGTTCGTGCTCCAACCTTTCATCTTTCCAGCTGTCGGCTTGCACGGCGGACCCGGAATCTATTCCGACTCGTCGGTGGCTTGCAGTGCCAGAGCCCGCGAAGCACGTTTTTGAGCCGCAAATGCTGCAATGCAAGATTCTCATTCACCTGGATTCAGTGACAGACTACTTCGACGCCGACGAGCCCTTCTTCCTTGGTGGTTCTTCAGACAATGGACAAAGTGGCTTGCCGGACGATGATGAGATGGAGAGGCGGTGGGGTCACCACCAGGCACCGGCAGTTTGGGGTGAGGGACACACGCAATGGCGGCGTTCAGGAGCATGGGCAAGGCCGTGGTGGCGGACGGCAGTTCGCCGGCGGCGAGGGGCAGCCAGGGACACCCCAAGACTGGAGGCTCCCACCGATGAATGCCGACAAAGCAAAAAGCATTGTGAGGCCCACGCAGAGAGTTCAGGATAGGCTGATGGTTCGACAATCTGCTTTTGACCGTATCACCATGACAGCCAGTCCACGCGCCGCAACGGGAAGTTTGAATTGCCCAGGCGCCAACTCGGCGGCTCAGCAGGTGGAGCGCGCACCCACCATGCAAGACTCACGGGAGGGACGACCGGCTGGGGGGCCCGTGCTGGATCCGAGCCATCATTGGTTGGGGTTCGTGAGACCAGGACAGTTGCGGCAGGGCTAGATATAGACAAGGACATGGCTTCGAGGCCAGCCACGGAGGGGGCACAACTGTTGCTGGTGGATCCCGCCCCGCAACCCACTGCGGATCTTTTCTGCGCAGTTCAGGCTTCGGTTGTGACGGGGCATGAGGAGGTGCCCGAGGGCCGCAGGGAAGGGCCGTCAAGTCGGACCGCAGAGGATCTAGCCTTGGTTTCTGTTTCGGCGGTGGAGACGGACAAGAGGGGCCCATCGGCGGCGTATGATACGGTGGATTCTCGAGTGGAGGCTGCCATCATGGAGCCCAGATACCCACTGTCGATCCCGAGGGAGATCACGACGGAGACCAACGCAGCTTCCAAAGATGGGGACAGCAGGGGACACGTGCCGGCCCAGAGTTCGCTGCTGCTGGTGGAGGTTAATCCAGACGCTAATCGCGACATGCAGATTGTCCAAGCTGCATGCAACCCAGGTATGACCCCCCAGGAAGCAGCTGCATATGAGAAGATGAAGTGGTTTTGCTCCAACCTGGTCAAGAAGCTAGCCCCATCGCTCCTCAAAGAAGTTCAGGCGACCACGCTCAGGCCAGAGGCGGAGCCCTATACCCCTCGCCGCATGACTAGAGCTACCAAACGTGCGTCATCGACACAAAAAGGAAAGGCCTCCCCGGCTGAAAACGTCTTACTGCGGGCGTTAGGATTGGCCCCGGAAGACTTGGAAGTGGACCATGCAACCATAGAGGAACTCATGTGCTATTTGATTCACCGTTGAGAGAGCATCACATGAGGATCATTGCAGCCCTCTTCGCAAGGATATGCCAGCGAGGAGGGACCTCTTGGAGGAGCAGTCGTCGGGGATCGAGACGCATTGAGCGCTTGGTTGGAGGTGGGAGATCAATATGCTTTATGGATCTCAACCTGCAAGTGTTGTGCTGAAACGTTCGAGGCCTGAACGATCCAGCAAAGAAGAAGGCGGTGCGGAAATTTGTGACATCGATGGGTGTGAACATGGTGTGCTTACAAGAGACCAAATTAGATGTAATTGATCGTTTCTGTGTTATACAATGTTTGGGGCCATCGTTTGATGGCTTTGCGTATTTGCCTGCGTTGGAAACTAGAGAGGGGGTACTCCTTGCTTGGGACACCACGGTCATGGAGATAGATAACATACAGCTGGACACCAATTTTCTCACAGGGATGGTACACAGCAAGGACGGGGCCAAGTGGTGGATCTCGGTTGTCTATGGCCCTCAAGGAGATGAGCTCAAAACAAATTTCCTGTAGGAACTGAGAGTTAGAAGGGCAGGCTGTTTGGGACCGTGGATGGTTCTCGGGGACTTTAACATGATCCTTTGAGCTTCGGAAAAGAATAACACTAATCTGAACAGAGCGATGATGCGCAAGTTCAGGGACTTTGTGGACGACCATGAACTCAAAGAGTTATACATGCATGGTAGGAACTTCACCTGGACGAACAAGCGAGACAACCGGTTATGACCAAAATTGATAGAAATCTAGTTTCGTGGATTGGGAGCTGCACTTCACTGACTGTTTGCTCCAGGCTCTATCAACAAACGTGTCGGATCATGCGCCACTTCTACTCTCCACCTCCGCGGCGTTCTGCCCCAAAAAGAGGTTTAGATTCGAGCTTTTTTGGACTAAGCTTGATGGTTTCTTGGACGTGGTGCGGGACGCTTGGGTTTGCGATGGGAACATCACGGATCCCTTCAAACGGCTGGATGAATTGTTGCGGAGCACGGCACATGCACTCCAAGCATGGGGTCAAAGGAAGGTGGGCAACATCAAGATACAGATGACAGTGGCCAACTACGTTATCCTTCGGCTTGATAGAGCTCAGGAGCATCAAGTGTTGACTATCTAGGAGCTCTGGCTTAGGAGGACGCTGAAGTTGGCCCTGCTGGGCCTAGCCTCGCTCCAATGTACTATAGAAAGGCAGCGGTCTCGGTTAAGATGGATTAAAGAGGGTGACGCAAACACCAAGTTGTTTCAACTTGTGGCGAACGGAAGGCGCTCAAAAAACTTTATCCCGCGTATAAGCTTTGGAAATGACATTATCACCAATCAAGCTCGTAAGGAAGAGGTGTTCACCGAGGCTTTTTTTTTCGAGAAAACGCAAAAGCTTTGCGTTTCATTGTATTGAAAAGAAAGAGTGTTTTATGTTACAGTCCTCCTGGGAGGCGAATTACAGTCAGGGGACATGAGTTAGTGCACGTCCCAGGTCGGGGGCAAGACTACTCTGAGTCCAGCAGCGCCTGCCGTAGCCCAAAGTTTGGCCTCCTCCTTGATGCCGTGAACTAGCGCCCGGATGGAAGGGCGTGCGTCGTTGAAGACGCAATCGTTGCGGTGCTTCCAGATCATCCAGGAGGTAAGAAGTGTCGCGGATGCCAACCCCTTGCGCATCGCCTTGGGCGTGACCTGCCGGGCATCATGCCACCAATCAAAGAGGGTAGCCTCGTTGCTCGGGGGCCTGCATGTCATGCGCATCCAGGAAAGGATCTCGAACCAGACGTGCCTCGAGAAGGAACACCCAAGGAGGAGATGGCGCATTGTTTCAGGCTCCTGGCAGCAAAGAGGGCAACTGTTGTGGTGCTGCAGTCCATGCCAGGCGAGGCGGTCCGCCGTCCAACATCGATCCAAGCTGACAAGCCAGAGGAAGAACTTCACTCTGGGGGGTGCCCAACTCTTCCATGTGAGCCTCTAGTTGCCGCAGGTCATCGAGCCGTGGAAGGAAGCAGTGTATGCAGATTTAGCGGTGTAGATGCCCGACGCCATCCACTTCCACACGAGCTGGTCAGGCGCGTCAGAGAGCGTTGTGCTCTCGATCAAGCGCCATAGCAGGATGTACTGGCCGATTTCGTGAATGCCCACAGCTCCGTGGATGTCTCGCGCCCAAAGGTGCCCCGGCAAGCCGTCGGCAACCGTCGTGGCCTTCCTTCTCCTTTTGGGAATGCAGGAGTGCAGGAGAGGCGCGATTTCGCGGACAGAGCGTCCTCCAATCCATCTGTCCTCCCAGAACTTCGTGCTCTGACCGTTGCTTACAAGCAACTACTGGGCAAGGCTAACTTGAGGGAGGCCACCCTGGACCCTGGATTTCATTGGTGTTCAAGCATGTGACCTCCACGAACTGGAGGAAATATTCACGGAGGATGAGGTGTGGAACACGATAAAGGAAATGTCGTCGGACCGAGCGCCAGGACCAGATGGGTTCATTGGCGCCTTCTATCAGCGTGCTTGGCCGATCATTAAGCAAGATCTCATGGCGGTTATGCTGAAGCTGTACATCATGGCTTTGGGAAGCTCAATCGTGCGCACATCGTGCTGATTCCTAAGAAGTCGGACGCGGTGGAAGTGGGAGACTTCCAACCGATTAGTTTGACACGCGGTGCGGCCAAAGTCTTTGCTAAGATGCTTGCTAACAGAGCAAGGAAACAGATGAAAGAAGTGCTCGCGGCTGACCAATCCGCTTTCATCAAGACTAGGAGCTTACATGACAATTTCTTGCTAGTCAGACAAGTCGCACGGAAGATACACAATCGTAGGAAAGCTAGGCTCTTCCTTAATCTCGATATATCACGAGCGTTCGACTCGTTATCATGGCCGTTTCTATTTGAGATTTTGCGGGCTAAAGGATTTGGAAGAAAATGGATTGAATGGATCTCCATCCTACTGAGAACGGCAACTACGCGTGTGTTGGTAAATGGGGTGCCAGGGGAAGCGTTTGCGCATGCGTGTGGGATGAGGCAGGGCGACCCTATATCGCCACTTCTTTTCGTAATCGCCATGGACGTGCTAACTTTGATGATCACAAAGGCGACGAACGAGAACGTGGTCAGCTCATTCCATGGCATTAAGGCCGTGCAGAGGATATCTATTTACGCTGATGATGTTGCTCTCTTCATCAGGCCTTCGGTGGCTGGCCAGCATTTTGTTCGCTGCGCACTGCAAGCGTTCGGGGAAGCGTCAGGTCTTCGAGTTAACTACAGCAAATCCTCGGCTATTTTGATCCGTGGAAACAATCTGGACAAGGATAGGGTGGCCAACATGCTTCAGTGCGATACGACGGATTTTCCATGAAAGTACCTTGGCCTACAGTTGGCGATCAAGCAGCTTACAAGGAATGACTGGCAGCCGATGCTTGATCGTGCGAAGAAAGTGGTCTCGGCATGGCAGAGAGGCCTGATCACGAGGCCAGGAAGGCTCATTCTTGTGAAATTGATCATGTCAGCGAGGCCTATACACCATTTCCTGGTGATGGATGCACCACTATGGGTGTATGACCTTAACAAGTGGATGAGAGCCTTCTTTTGGACGGCCAAAGATAAGGCAAATGGAGGGCAATGTTTGGTGGCCTGGAACAACATATGCAAGCCGGTGGGCTATGGTGGCCTGGGGGTCAAGAATTTGCAAATCCAAGCCCTCGCTCTGCGGGTTAGGTGGGAATGGTTAAGAAGAGTATACCCAGAGAGGCCCTGGCAAGGAATTCCCCTGGTTGTGGACAAGGAGGCGAGACAGGTGTTTGACAGCTTGGTAAAGATCAAGGTCGGGAATGGCACAAGGGTCCTGTTTTGGCGTGACAGATGGATTCATGGCTTTGCGGCCTCGGATGTTGCCACGTTGGTGGTCAGTGCGGTGGAAAAGCGTACAAGGAAAAGACGGGCCATCCAGCAGGCCCTCACAGGAGCGACATGGCCGTTGGACGTGCAAGGAGAGTTGTCCTTCACAGCCCACATTCAACTACTGCACCTGCAACAGGCGATCACCACAGTCCAGCGAGATCCGACAGTGGATGATGAGTTCACTTGGCCTTGTGACGTGTCGGGGTCCTACACTGCTCGTTCGGTCTATGATAGACTATGCCTAGGCTTACAGAGAGTACCCTTTGCTACTTGCATCTGGCGCAATTGGGCCCCTCTGAAGTGTAAGATCTATACTTGGCTGACAGTGCAACATAGAATATGGACTTCCGATCGCCGAGCTAGGCATGGGCTACAGGATGCACCTTCTGCGTGCTATACTTGCCTTCAGGACGAGGATAACGCAGAGCACATTCACATACAATGTAGCTACGCGAGAGAAATATGGCATCGTTGCTTAAAGGACCTCAACATTACTGTGCAACGACCCGACAGGGATGATACTTTTCTGGAGTGGTGGCTTCGGGCCAGGGAGAGTTTTCACGGCGCAGACAATAGAGGTTTCGACACTTTAGCCACGGCAGTGGCTTGGGCACTCTGGAAGCAAAGGAATGCTAGAGTGTTCAATCGTGCGGATCAAGTCAAGACGGTGGCACAACAACTGCATAGGCACATCTTCGACGAGATCAAGGAATGGAAAGAAGCTGGTATGGGTGTTGGTGTACTCCACAAATTTGTGAGAGAGTAGCCTTAGTCTCTAGGTGTTGGTGTGGGTTGTATCCATGTGGGGATGTTCGCATGCTGCACAAGTTCTTGTAAATGTCTTTTTGCCTTCTATAAAAGTAAGGTATGCCTTTGGCATACTGTCGAGAAAAAAACATCAGGAACATATATTAGGACAGAGAAACTGGGACTAACCAACGATGAACCAACGTTGCATTCAAGCAGTAACAAGAAATAGGCTTAATTCCATTAAATCATTGTAAACAAGGCTAAAAATCACTAGCAATTCGATACGACCGGACAAGAACCCTCAGCTAGCACGCTGAATATATATATATATATATACACACACACACGGTAAACCAAGCAAGGAGAGTACCTTCCCCATCGCCCTGGGAGGCGCCGGCGTCGGACCGGGAGATGGCGAACGGCCTCGCCGCCAGCAGCGACGACCCGAGCCGGTATGAGATCCAGTCCCTGAAGTTCATCATCATCCTTCGCCTGCACAGAGGTGGCAGCAACTAAATCAGCGATGTTTTCTCCGCCAACTCGCAACAGAAAAGCCCAATCGGATTGACCAAGGAAAAAGTTCGCAATGGGACGCTTGGAGGGATTCGGTCGACGGTACCTGGTCGGTCGGCGCCCACGGCCGGAGGCTTTCGCGTTCTCGAGATGAGGCGATAGATATCGTTGCTGGAGATGTGCTTTATTTTTCTTAATATAATTTGTATTTTTGGGGGTTTCCTGTTTTCGTGTGGCAGCCGAAAGAGAGGACGGAGAGGAGAGTGGCTCAGTCGGGGTCCTCAGCGGCGAACGCCCAACTCCAACGCAGCACGAGAAAACGGAGGTCCGTGCTCCGTGTCCGGTTTTTGTCTGACCGTGGTAGGTGCGCCCAACGCGGTCGACTCATCTTTCCCTAATTTTTTCTCTAATCTTTATTCTTTATACCTCTTTATCTTTATTTTTACCTACTAGTACAAATGCCCGTGCGTTGCAACGGGTTAAAAATATTATAAAACCTGCTCCATGTGACAGTACGCGTCATATCTTATATCTAGTTTCGATAAACATTAGTAATAAGTTCATAACATTATTGCTTTTCGGAGTATGACGTGTGGACGTAAATAAGCCACCCTAACATCTTTCATCCGATGGAAGAGTAGTAGTGCATGGAATAGTCTAGTAATCAGTTCTATTTTTTTACTTTTTGAAAAACAAAAGAATTTATTTATTTTAAAATAATTAAATATATTTTTTTATCTTTTTATTAGAATTGAAACTTATTTTGATGATGAATATTTTTTTGAACACATATTTTTTAAATATGAATTTGAAATTTTGTGATCATTTTTAAACGATTTTCCTAAAAAGGTTGGAGCATTTTTTGGAAGTTTTGTGCATTTAAAAAAAAGGTGAACATATTTAAAAGCATGAAGTTTTGTAAAGTAAAAAAAATTTGAAACACTCTTTATCTTAAAAAAAACACGCACGGTCGGTGTCCGCATCTAAAAAAAGGATTTTTGGTGTCCAGACGTAGTATAAAGTTGAGAAAATCGTCGGGATGTCCTTTGATGGCTTCTCCTTCATCTTGGCATTATCATCGGGTGGAAGAGGAATGATGTAAGTGTTTTTAGTGGGATATACAGACGGTGAAATTGTTGTATACTATCGAGAGTTTAATAACTAATCCAAAAGTTTTTTCTTAGAATTTTTATACGATTTAAATGCAAATGAATTTATTTTGGATGGAAGAATAGTGGTGCATTCAAACGGGATTGTTTATATACATTTTTTGTTGATATTCGAAAGCAAATAGGTTTTTACTATGCTAATTTTTTTATACAAAGTGTTGGTTGCTTGGCTCGCAAGATTATATTCCGTTCTTTTTCTTTTGCACTATTTGAACTTGGCCCAAAGATCGAACCTTGCGCATTCCCCATCATCACCATAAAAAGGAAAAAAATTCTAGTAAATTTCATGTTGAGGCCACGCCGTGTACGCCTTGTCTAATATTTCACTCACTTTTAATTACTATATCTGATAATGTGTTCATAAGATGTGGAAGGCATGAATTTATTTTGGATGGAACGGTAGTGGTGCATTCAAGTGGGATTGTTTATATACATTTTTTTTGTTAATATTTGAAAGCAAATGGGTTTTTACTATGTTGATTTTTTTTAGAAAATGTTGGTTGCTTGGTTTGCAAGATTATGTTCCGTTCTTTTTCTTTTGCACTATTTGAACTTGGCCCAAGGATTGAACCTCACGCACTCCCCATCATCACCATAAAAAGGCATTTTTTTTCTAGTAAATTCCATGTGGAGGTCATGCCATGTACGCTTTGTCTAATATTTCACTCAATTTTAATTATAGTATCTGATAATGTGTTCATAAGATGTGGTAGGCATGAATTTATTTTGGATGGAAGAGTAGTGGTGCATTCAAGTGAGATTGTTTATATACAACTTTTTTTTGTTAATATTCGAAAGCAAATAGGTTTTACTATGTTGAATTTTTTATAGAAAATGTTGGTCACTTGGTTTGCAAGCTTATATTCTGTTTTTTTTCTTTTGCACTATTTGAACTTAGCACAAAGATCAAACCTCGCGCATTCTCATCATCACCATAAAAAAGGCAAAATTTTCTGGTAAATTTCATGTGAAGGTCACGCCGTGTACGCTCTAATAGTTCACTCACTTTAATTTATTGTATGTGATAATGTGATAACATTTGATAAGCATGAACATTAAACAATGAAAGTGACAACGAGCAACAACAAGTACAATTATAATAGGTGTTCATCCAGGATTTTATTTTTTGCAATCCATAGCACACCTGGCGATATCCAACAGCTTCTGGTCGGTGGAGCCATTAAAAAAAGCAGCACCAAAAGAATCCCCATCAAGAGTTATCTCCTGCGTGGACCTCATCACCAGAGCACCCACAGGAGCGCTGGCTCCTCTTCTCCGCCCCTACCCACCTCCCACGCGTGATGTGCTACAGCCACACACAACACTTTTTTATACAAAGTGTTGGTTGCTTGGCTCGCAAGAATCCCCAGCACGTTCGCTCCCCGCAAGTTCGCTCCTGGTGGCCGGGGCCGGTCGGTGGCCGCGTCTTCGTCGGTCGATGGCTGGATTCGGATATCTCGGCGGCGGCGTAAGTCTGGTAAGTTTGCTGTTGCGTCACCTGATCTCGTTGTCCTGGGCAGTGCGCCTGATGGGGAGCTTGGTGGCCTCCCATCCCCCTCTCCTGCAGCCTCTGCGGCGGCCTTGTCGCCGGCGGCGGCGACGGCGGGGTCGCTGGTGGCTTCGTGTAACCTAGATCTCAATTTCTCCGCGGTGGCCATCAGGCCACGGGACGTCCCCTCGGGGTGGGCTTGATGGGCCTTGCGGTTTGCCGTTGCCCAATGGGCCTGCCTCTCCTCCCCCTCTTTCGTCGGTGGCAGATTTCCCCCCCTCTGGTCCCGTCCGGCCCAGTTGGGCCCATCGTCCGGGTTCCTGCTCCTCAACCTTCTTTGGCACATGTGGCGAGTCGGGCCCAGGTGGGCACGGCTCGGACGGGCTATTTATGGATCCCCCGCGGCTCTTCCTCCCCTTTGCTAGGGTTTTCGGCTTTCGCTTCCGATCTGCGCCGTCACCGTCTTCCCATTCGTCGCCTCATTAGATCCTCCCCACCTCCACCCCTCCTCCTTCCTTTTGCTATGGTGCTATCCATGGACAAGTCGCGGGGCTCTTCCTGCGAGGCGCTCTCGGGCAGCAAGCGACGCCGTGAGGACTCCCCTTCCTCCGCGGTGGATCTGGAGCTCGAGGCTTCGCTCCGTTCCAAGTTGGAGGCGGAACAGGCGGTGCGCGAGCAGGTGGCTCGTGACCGCGAGGCTCGGGCTTCGGGTCCGAGTGGTCGCAGCGCTCGGAGAGGGTTGGTGTGCCCGGATCCGACCCGCAGGTCTCTGGATCTGGCCATTCTCTCTCACCGGTGCTGGACCCGTGGGAGGCGGCAGTGGCCTCTGGCGGTGGTGTTTCTTCGTCTTCTGCCTCCCTTCCTGCTCCGGGAGTGGGCCGCGGTCCATCTGCTCCGGCGCGCCCTCCTCCTCCTCCTCGCTCGGTTGGGGTTGGTGCTGGTGCTCGTCCGCCGCCTCGGTCCTTCGCGGGGCCGGCGCGTCGGCCGCCCGGTCCAGCCTCTGGGGCGTCCCCTTTTCCGGGGATGGGGGATGGGATCCTTCCTCCTCCTCCGTCGCTTTCGCAATCCCGCCCGTCCTCTGCTTCCCGTAACAACCCCTCGGCGCTCACCTGCTTCGCTTGTCACAGGCCTGGCCATTTCCAGTCTCGCTGCACCAACCCTCCTTTTTGCCTGATCTGTCGCTCTGATGGTCACCTCACGGTCAACTGCATGGCTAGGCAGAAACCTCCCGCGGTCATCCAGTTCAGCTCGGGCCTCCCCGGTTGCGCCTTTTTCGCGTTCGACGGTGACCTGCCTGTCCGGGAGGTGGCACCTGCTCTGTCTAATGCTGCGATTGTTACGGTCAAGGATCAAAAGATTTCGCCCCAAATTCTTCTGGAAGGGCTTCGCATTTGGGATGAGGCTGGATGGGACTGGCAAGTTGTGCAGATATCTGAATTTGAGTTCTCTGTGGTGTTTCCCTCCAAAGAATGTTTGCGGATGATTGCCTCATGCACTAGTTTCACCTTGCCCCTCAATCAATTGGTGGTTTCTGTTAAAGCGGCTTCTTGCAGTGGTACGGCAGTTGATCCTATCTCTCAAGTCTGGGTTTTGATTGACGATTTGCCTGCTGGTCTCCGTTCGTCTGCTTTTCTCATGTCTTTCGGGGTTCTGATTGGGAAGCCCATCGAGGTGGATGAAGACTCTCTGAACAAGGTTGGCCCTGCTAGGATGAAGGTTTGGTGTGTGGATCCTAAACGGGTTCATGGCTCGATTGATATCTTCCCTTCTCCCAATGGTATTAAGCTTCGGGTGCGGGTGGAGGGGGCGGCTGCTTTTCAGACTCCACCTCCCCCTCCTCCCCCTTCTAACCCTTCGGACAAGCATGATAAGGAGGGGGATGGATCTCTGGGTGGCCCTAATCAGAGCCATGGGTCTAACCTCCGCTTCACCCAATCTGAATGGGATGGTTTGGCAGATTCTGAACGTGAGTTGTTTCAATCCCAAGCTCCCTCTGGTGTTGCTCCTCGTGATGATTCGGTGATCCCGTCTGCTGCTCCCAATGTCCCTGCAGCTGGTGCTGATATGTCGAAGTTCCCGCCCTGCTCTGCTACCCCCATTTCTGGTGCTTGCTCCAATCTTCCTGTCCGCTCGCTCTCCCCCACTCGATCGGGAATTGAAGATCTTCCGGCCTCCCCGGCTCGCGATGTGGTGGAATCCCAGTCCCTCTGGAAGAAGAAATCCTCAGTGCGCAAATTCTCGGCTAAGAGCCGGAACTCGTCGGGCTCGAAGCACTCCATGACGGGGGTTTGTCGACGTCTTGATCAAGATTTGGGATCTATGTCCCGTTCGGGTCCCCATGTTGGCTCTCCTGCTGCGCGGTCGCCTGCGATTCGATCCCCTGTGTCCACGGCTCGCAAAGGAAGGCGGGTGGCGAATTCAGGTGTTTCTGTCCTGGAGCGGGCTGAAAAGCGGGCTGCGGTGAAGGATCTCCCTCCCCCAGGTACATCTCCCGTTCCCTCTGTTGTTGCTTCTCCGGTTCGGTTGGTTCTACCTTCTCTTTCAGATGATCATCTTTTAAATATTATGTCGGATGTGGGGGTGGTGGTTGATTCGTCGGTTGGTTCTCCTAGTTCTCTTCTTGCTATTATTCGGGCTAACGAGATGGCTCAGGCTGCCATTGCCAAAGCCAAAGAGGCCTTTGCCTCTCAGGTAGGAGCTTCTAGTAGTGGTCCGGTCATGGACGCGGGCGCTGGTAGTGGCCAGCCCCAATCCAACTTGTCTAAAAGGGGCACCAATAAGCGTGCTAAACCCTGCATGGCCCCTTGCAGGTTGAGCCTTCGAATCAAGAATCTTTCTTATAAATGAGGGCGTTATTCTGGAATATTAGGGGGTTCGGTGCTAGGGGGCGCCGTGACCAACTTAAAGATCTGGTTCATTCTAACTCTATTGACTTTGTGGGGCTGGTAGAAACCTTCAAGGAATCCTTCTCCCCTAATGACTTTTCTGCTATTGTGGGCATGGACAGATTTAATTGGAACTTTTTACCTGCTTTGGGGCACTCTGGCGGGATCTTGATAGGCTCCAATAAAGATATTTTTGATTTTGTTGCTTTTGATCATGGGATCTTTTGGGCCAGTGTTGTTCTCTCTCATAAAGCTCAGAATACTCTTTGTGAGTTTATCGTCGTCTATGGGCCTGCGGACCATTCCTTGTCGCCTTTATTTCTTAATGAACTTTCGTTGAAGATCGATGCTTGTAATTTACCGATGGTTATCGGGGGAGACTTTAACCTTCTGCGGTGCCCTAATGACAAAAGTAATGATAACTTCTCCTGGCTGCTGGCTAATGCCTTTAACGACTTCATTAGTGCCAATGCTATTCGTGAGCTGCCTCGGGGGGGAGCTCGTTATACCTGGTCCAATCATCAGTCAATCCCTATTAGATCAGTGCTTGACAGAGTCTTCCTTTTTCCCAGGTGGGATTCCTTGTTCCCTAGGGCCTCTCTTTACGCCAAATGCATTATCGGTTCCGATCATACCCCCTTAATTCTTGACGATGGTTCCATTAGCCTCAGGCCTCCGGCTAGATTTCAATTTGACGCCTCCTGGTTGGCTGTGGATGGCTTTGTCGATATGGTTGCGACGAAGATCTCCCTTTCTCTATCATCCAATGCTCGCTCCTTTGGGCCTTTGGATGATTGGCATTCGTGTTCCTATAACCTGCGTAAATTCCTCAGAGGTTGGTCTCGTAATCGTGCGGCGGAGGATCGTCGCACCAAATCTTTCCTCGAAGACCAGATCTTGTCGCTGGATCGCGCGGCTGATTCTATTGCGCTCTCTGACGATGGTTGGGCGGTTCGTTATAATCTGGAGGCTGCTTTAATACAGTTACACCATCAGGCTGAGATTTATTGGCGTCAACGGGGTACTCTAAACTGGACTCTAAAAGGCGACTCCCCTACGGCGTATTTCTTTGCGATCGCGAACGGCAGGCGTAGAGATGTGGTATTAATAGCCTGCTCATTAATGGTGTGCGATCTTCGGAGTAGTCTGTTATTATGGCTCATGTGGTGGATTTCTTCTCTTTGTTGTTGGGGGCTAAACCTCCATCGGGCTTCTCCATTTCTCCCTCCCTTTGGAACTTAGGTCTTAAAATCTCACCCGAGGAGAATGCCTCTTTGATGATCCCTCTTTCTGATCAGGAAATTTGGGATGTTGTTAACACTGCCAATCCTAATGCTGCTTCTGGGCCAGACGGCTTCTCTATTCCTTTCTTTCGGAAATTCTGGCCCTAGTTGAAACAGCTGGTTTGTAATGTTATCCAGGGCTTCTGTCTTGGTACTGTCGATATCTCCCACCTGAACTATGCAGTGATAACCCTGATCCCCAAGGTTAAGGGTGCTGATGTTATTTCCCAATTCCGACCTATTGCTTTGACTAACAACTTCGCCAAATTCCCGGCTAAAGGCTTTGCGAATCGTTTGTCACCGGTTGCTCATAGAGTTATTAGTCCTTATCAATCTGCTTTCATCAAAGGGCATTTCATCCTTGATGGTATCCTATCCCTTCATGAGATTGTTCACGATCTTCACGCTCGGAGAGCTAAAGCGGTTATCCTTAAGCTAGACTTTGAGAAAGCCTATGACTCCGTTAGCTGGCCCTTCCTCAAGCAGGTCCTTCTTGCTAAAGGTTTCGACGGTGCTTATGTTCATCGTATCATGCAGTTGGTCTCGGGTGGCCATACTGCCGTTTCGGTTAATGGTTTTGTTAGCAATTTCTTCGCCAATGGTAGGGGCCTTCGCCAAGGGGATCCTGCTTCCCCTGTTCTTTTTAATTTTGTGGCCGACGCCTTCTCGTGCATGCTTTCTAGGGCGGCCTGTTGTGGGCACATTGCTCCTGTGGTCTCTCATTTACTTCCGGAGGGTGTTTCCCACTTGCAATATGCGGATGATACAATTATCTTGGTGGAGCTGGATGACACCTGCATTGCCAATCTTAAATTCATCCTGTTGTGTTTCGAAGCTGTTTCGGGTCTTAAGATTAATTTCGCTAAAAGTGAGGTCCTGGTGACGGGTGTGGATGAGGCGGAAGCCTTGCGGGTTGCCAGGCTTCTGAACTGTTCTTTGGGTTCCTTTCCCTTTAAATATCTAGGCCTTCCTATCTCTCCTGGCGTGCTCCATGCTAAAGATTTCGCTCCGGCGGTCGCTAAAGTGGGGAACAGGGTGCTCCCTTGGAGAGGCAGATATAATACCAATGCTGGCAAAGTTGCTCTAATTAACTCCTGCTTATCCTCTCTCCCCATGTTTCTTATGGGCTTCTATCTTCTTACGGATGGCGTGCATGCTGGCTTCGACAAACATAGGGGAGCCTTCTACTGGAATTCCGCGGATAACAAACGGAAATATAGGCTGGTCAAGTGGCAGCATATGTGTAAGCCTAAAAACCGTGGGGTGTTAGGTATTATTAATACTCGGGTGATGAAGATTTGTTTGCTTATCAAGTGGTGGTGGAAAATTTTAACTAGTGGTGCTGACTCGCTTTGGTTCTCGATTCTTAAGGCTAAATACTTCCCACATTCCAACCCGCTGTTTGCCACCGCGAGGCGCGGCTCTCAATTTTGGAAATCCCTTGTCAAAGTCAGACCTATTTTCCTAGAACATGTTAAATTTAATGTTGGTAATGGGATGGCAGTCCGCTTTTGGTTGGACTGGTGGTCGGGGGATGCCCCCCTCGCTGAGAGTTTTCCGGTTTTGTTCTCTTACTGTCCTAATCCGGGTATCTCCATCGCGGAGGTGGCGGCTAATAACTGGGATCTGGCCTTTCGTCGGGCCCTGTCTCCTGAAGAGTTGGAAGATTGGCAAAGTCTCTCTGCCCTCTTCCCCGTACTCTCGGAGTCGGCCGATTCTGTAGTCTGGCCTCATTCAGCCTCAGGTAGATTTACGGTCAAGTCGCTTTATTCTAGACTTATTGGTGGTACTCCTTCGACCAGATTCTCTTGTGTTTGGAAGTCCAAAGTTCCTCCTAAGATTAAAATTTTCCTTTGGCAAGCCTTTCGTGGTCGCCTGCCGGCTGCTGGCCAGATTAAAAAGCGCAATGGGCCTGGCTCGGATTTCTGTCATCTATGTGGGGCCTTGGAGAACTCTGATCACATCTTTTTCAATTGCGTGCTGGCCAAGCTAGTTTGGTGCTGTGTCAGATCTTGGCTTCAGGTCTCTTGGAACCCCTCCTCTTTCTCCGATATTCGAACCCTAGCCAAAGCTTTGGTTGGGGTCACCAAGAGGGTGTTTTGGGTTGGCCTGGGTGCCTTATGTTGGGCTTTGTGGACCATTAGGAAGAAATTTACTATTGAGCATATCTTCCCATCTAAGCCTGCTGACGTTCTTTTCAAATCATGTATATTATTGCAGCAGTGGAGATCATTGACTAAGGAGGTTGATCGGGATGCCCTGGACCTGCTCATCGACAAAATCCGGGCTTCGGCATCTCACATCTCTGGACGGGATCCTGTCGTCTAATCCTGGTGGTGCTGTTTGCGGAGTTTAGGTCTCACTCCTTTCCGGCCTGCGCGCCGTGTATGGCAGTTGCCTGTATCCATCCTTCCTTGCCTACTCTTATATACTTTTCGTTCCGTGCGCTGTGTGCGTTCTCCTCGTTAACTTGTCTCTTTCCTGTTTGGTCTCATGACACTGCCATGTGGCTTTATTTATAAAGTCGGGCTCTGGCCTTTTCTCTAAAAAATATTCCGTTCTTTTTCTTTTGCACTATTTGAACTTGGCCCAAAGATCGAACCTTGCGCATTCCCCATCATCACCATAAAAAGGAAAAAAATTCTAGTAAATTTCATGTTGAGGCCACGCCGTGTACGCCTTGTCTAATATTTCACTCACTTTTAATTACTGTATCTGATAATGTGTTCATAAGATGTGGAAGGCATGAATTTATTTTGGATGGAACAGTAGTGGTGCATTCAAATGGGATTGTTTACATACAATTTTTTTGTTAATATTCGAAAGCAAATGGGTTTTTACTATGTTGAATTTTTTTTAAAAATGTTGGTTGCTTGGTTTGCAAGATTATGTTCCGTTCTTTTTCTTTTGCACTATTTGAACTTGGCCCAAGGATTGAACCTCACGCACTCCCTATCATCATCATAAAAAGGCAATTTTTTCTAGTAAATTCCATGTGGAGGTCACGCCGTGTACGCCTTGTCTAATATTTCACTCAATTTTAATTATAGTATCTGATAATGTGTTCATAAGATGTGGTAGGCATGAATTTATTTTGGATGGAAGAGTAGTGGTGCATTCAAGTGAGATTGTTTATATACAACTTTTTTTTGTTAATATTCGAAAGCAAATAGGTTTTACTATGTTGAATTTTTTATAAAAAATGTTGGTCACTTGGTTTGCAAGCTTATATTCTGTTTTTTTTCTTTTGCACTATTTGAACTTAGCACAAAGATCAAACCTCGCGCATTCTCATCATCACCATAAAAAAGGCAAAATTTTCTGGTAAATTTCATGTGAAGGTCACGCCGTGTACGCTCTAATAGTTCACTCACTTTAATTTATTGTATGTGATAATGTGATAACATTTGATAAGCATGAACATTAAACAATGAAAGTGACAACGAACAACAGCAAGTACAATTATAATAGGTGTTCATCCAGGATTTTATATTTTGCAATCCGTAGCACACCTGGCGATATCCAGCAGCTTCTGGTCGGTGGAGCCATTAAAAAAAGCAGCACCAAAAGAATCCCCATCGAGAGTTATCTCCTACGTGGACCTCATCACCAGAGCACCCACAGGAGCGCTGGCTCCTCTTCTCCGCCCCTACCCACCTCCCACGCGTGATGTGCTGCAGCCACACACACCGATGCGCCCCGTGGTGTGCTCCAGCCATAGCCCCGTCGTCCCTCAGTGCCAAGAGAGGACGCCGGAGCTGGCGAGGGGCGGGGTCGGACCGGCCTGCTCTCCAATCGCGGGTCCATCGAGCAAAGCGCCCCGGGTAGTGTCCGCCGTGCAGGCCGTGCTCCTGGCCGGGCCCTGCCTTGCTGTTGGCTGCCGATTGCGTGCTTATCTGATTAAGAGTTGTTTCTTTGATCCTATGGATTGCGTGTATTCTCCCCTCTTTCCTCTTTAAAGGATTGTAAGTTCCTTCGTTCTGTTCCACCTTCACTGGTTGATTTCTGATACGGCAAAGTCGCTCGTGTATATAAATTGATTGGATTGGATGCACAGGAGTGAGGTGGGACTATTTTTGAGTACTAATCCTCACCAAGAAATCATTGTTTTAACAAAAAAGAAGTGTGGGAGCCATGGAGGGGGCGCGCTGGAGGGAGCAGCTTGGGTTCTCGCCGCCATGCTCGCCATGCCGTGCCACCCCTCGTTTCTCTCCCTTTTCTTGGTTTTCTTCCTCTCTCTTTTCCCCTCATGCTTCCTCGTTTTCTTTCAGGAGCACAGCGGCGCAACCATGGCGCCACCCAGGAGAACCCAGACGCCTTGCAAGGTCCATCTGCCGCTCGCCTGGATCTGGACGCCGTCATCGTTCCGCGTGTCCAGCCCATCTGCCACCGCCTTGTGCAGATCTCACTCGATCAGATCGAGCGGGAGAGCTGCCTGCCGTCCCACACGCTCGTTGACCCACCTCGATCCATAGATAGGGGTGGGCCCGCTGGCGATGCGCGACGGCGGCCGGCGGCGCACGGTGAGGCGGGACGGGCCATGGCAGGAGGTGGCGGCGGGCTAGAGGTGGGATCAAGAAGCAGACATGGTTGAGGAGGACGGGCTGTGGCTGTTTTCTTCCTTTTTCTCTCGCACGTACCGGGTTGTGTTTGTGACTTATTATGAGGACCGCGGGTTAATTTCATATAAACAAATGGGCTTTTATGCAAAATCACACGCAACGACGTAGGTCGAAACCCAATTCTCTTTATTATTAGGTAAAGATATATAATAATATAAAGTAAATTGGATTTCTTTTGTCCGTCATGGCATTTTTCAGAAAAGTCCCTCTATTTTAGAGAATTCAAACCGCATTCCTGTTTTAAGTTAAAACGAATCGTTATTTTCATAGTTTACACAAAAGTCCCTGTCTTTTCTTGAAATCAGCCCGCCGTCCGGATTTAAGTCACACCTGAAACGTTATTTTATGTTTTTTGAAAACCCCCCTGATGTTTTAGAAAATTCATCCGCGGATCATATATAAGTCAAACAAATGTTTTTAAAATCATCCATATCTTTTAAACCGTAACTCCGGTTTGAACATGTTATATATGAAATTTGATTAGAAAAATATGTAGAATATGAATATGAGATTGTTTTTACCTGTTAAGTATTTTTAAATATTATTTTGGAATATATTTGAGTCAAACCAAATGACTTTCTAAATTATCTGTATCTTTTAAATCGTAACTTCGATTTTAACATATTATATATGAAATTTTATTAGAAAAATGTGTGGAATCTAAATATGATGTTAATTTTACCTGTTAAATATTTTTAAAATATTGTTATGGAAGCGAACTTATAATTTATTGCGCAAGACTCGTTTTTTTTCATACCGACGGCGATCCGGATTGCAAATAAACACCCCACTATAACGATATACGAAAAAAAACATCGATAACTACACATGCATACCTCTGAAAAATGTCGTAGGGGGAAATAACAGATTTCTCATCGCGAGAGTGAGAGAAAGCGAGCGAGAGAGAGAGGGAGGAGAGAGGGGGAGAGAGAGGGAGGGAGAGAGGAGGAGAGAGAGAGGGAGTGAGAGGCGCCTTAGATTAACCATATTCAACACACGTTTTTTGTTGTTTTGTGTGAACACCGAGGCCATTGCCGGCGAGGGTGAGAAGGAGGATAAGCGGCAACACAAATATGACGCCTCGCAAAAATAAAGGAGATGGACGTATTGTGGTCTTGAGTGATGGTTGTTGAGTTAAGTGCGTGTGTTATGTTTTCTCTCCCGTTGCAACGCACGGGCTCTTTTGCTAGTAATAATAAAGCAAATTGGGTTTCTTTCGTCCGTCATGACATTTTTCCACAAAAGTCCCTCTATTTCAGAGAATTGAACCCATAGTCTTGTTTTAAGTTAAAACGAATCGTTATTTTCATATTTTACACAAAAGTCCTTGTCTATTCTTAAAATCAACCCGCCGTCCAGATTTAAGTCACACCTGAACCGTTATTTTACATTTTTCGAAACCCCCCTGATGTTTTAGATAATTCATCCACGGATCATATTTAAGTCAAATAAATGCTTTTTAAAATTATTCATATCTTTTAAACCGTACCTCCGATTTGAACATGTTATATATGAAATTTGATTAGAAAAAAAATGTAGAATATGAATATGAGATTATTTTTACCTGTTAAGTATTTTTAAATATTATTTTGGAATATATTTGAGTCAAACCAAATGACTTTCTAAATTATGTGTATCTTTTAAACCGTAACTTCGATTTTAACATACTATATATGAAATTTTATTAGAAAAATGTGTGGAATCTAAATATGATGTTAATTTTACCTGTTAAATATTTTTAAAATATTGTTATGGAAGCAAACTTATAATTTATTGTGAAAGACTCATTTTTTTATACCGACGGCGATCCAGATTGCAAATAAACACCCCACTATAACGATATACGGAAAAAAACATCGATAACTACACATGCATACCTCTGAAAAATGTCGTAGGGGGAAATAACAGATTTCTCATCGCGAGAGTGAGAGAAAGCGAGCAACAGAGAGAGGGAGGAGAGAGGGAGAGAGAGAGAGAGGGAGGGAGAGAGGAGGAGGGAGAGAGGGAGTGAGAGGCGCCTTAGATTAACCATATTCAACACACATTTTTTGTTGTTTTGTGTGAACACCGAGGCCATGGCCGGCGAGGATGAGAAGGAGGATAAGCGGCAACACAAATATGATGCCTCGCAAAAATAAAGGAGATGGACCTATCGTGGTCTTGAGTGATGGTTGTTGAGTTAAGTGCGTGTGTTATGTTTTCTCTCCCGTTGCAACGCACGGGCTCTTTTGCTAGTAATAATAAAGCAAATTGGGTTTCTTTCGTCCGTCATGACATTTTTCCACAAAAGTCCCTCTATTTCAGAGAATTGAACCCATAGTCTTGTTTTAAGTTAAAACGAATCGTTATTTTCGTATTTTACACAAAAGTCCCTGTCTTTTCTTAAAATCAACCCGCCGTCCGGATTTAAGTCACACCCGAACCGTTATTTTACATTTTTCGAAACCCCCCGTGATGATTTAGATAATTCATCCGCGGATCATATTTAAGTCAAATAAATGCTTTTTAAAATTATCCATATCTTTTAAACCGTACCTCCGATTTGAACATGTTATATATGAAATTTGATTAGAAAAAAATGTAGAATATGAATATGAGATTATTTTTACCTGTTAAGTATTTTTAAATATTATTTTGGAATATATTTGAGTCAAACCAAATGACTTTCTAAATTATCTGTATCTTTTAAACCGTAACTTCGATTTTAACATATTATATATGAAATTTTATTAGAAAAATGTGTGGAATCTAAATATGATGTTAATTTTACCTATTAAATATTTTTAAAATATTGTTATGGACGCAAACTTATAATTTATTGCGCAAGACTCATTTTTTTCATACCGACGGCGATCCGGATTGCAAATAAACACCCCACTATAACGATATACGGAAAAGAAAACATCGATAACTACACATGCATACCTCTGAAAAATGTCGTAGGGGGAAATAACAGATTTCTCATCGCGAGAGTGAGAGAAAGCGAGCGAGAGAGAGGGAGGAGAGAGGGAGAGAGAGAGGGAGGGAGAGAGGAGGAGAGAGAGAGGGAGTGAGAGGCGCCTTAGATTAACCATATTCAACACACATTTTTTTGTTGTTTTGTGTGAACATCGAGGCCATCGCCGGCGAGGGTGAGAAGGAGGATAAGCGGCAACACAAATATGATGCCTCGCAAAAATAAAGAAGGTGGACCTATTGTGGTCTTGAGTGATGGTTGTTGAGTTAAGTGCGTGTGTTATGTTTTCTCTCCCGTTGCAACGCACGGGCTCTTTTGCTAGTAATAATAAAGCAAATTGGGTTTCTTTTATCCGTCATGACATTTTTCCACAAAAGTCCCTCTATTTCAGAGAATTGAACCCATAGTCTTGTTTTAAGTTAAAACGAATCGTTATTTTCGTATTTTACACAAAAGTCCTTGTCTTTTCTTAAAATCAACCCGCCGTCCGGATTTAAGTCACACCCGAACCGTTATTTTACATTTTTCGAAACCCCCCGTGATGTTTTAGATAATTCATCTGCGGATCATATTTAAGTCAAATAAATGCTTTTTAAAATCATCCATATCTTTTAAACCGTACCTCCGATTTGAACATGTTATATATGAAATTTGATTAGAAAAAATGTAGAATATGAATATGAGATTATTTTTACCTGTTAAGTATTTTGGAATATATTTGAGTCAAACCAAATGACTTTCTAAATTATTTGTATCTTTTAAACCGTAACTTCGATATTAACATATTATATATGAAATTTTATTAGAAAAATGTGTGGAATCTAAATATGATGTTAATTTTACCTGTTAAATATTTTTAAAATATTGTTATGGAAGCAAACTTATAATTTATTGCGCAAGACTCGTTTTTTTCATACCGACGGCGATCCGGATTGCAAATAAACACCCCACTATAACGATATACGAAAAAACATTGATAACTACACATGCATACCTTTGAAAAATGTCGTAGGGGGAAATAACAGATTTCTCATCGCGAGAGTGAGAGAAAGTGAGCGAGAGAGAGAGAGGGAGGAGAGAAGGAGAGAGAGAGGAAGAGAGGGAGAGAAAGGCGCCTTAGGATTAACCATATTCAACACACTTTTTTGTTTTTTGTGTGAACACTGAGGCCATCGCCGGCGAGGGTGAGAAGGAGGATAAGCGGTAACACAAATATGATGCCTCCCAAAAATAAAGGAGATGGACCTATTGTGGTCTTGAGTGATGGTTGTTGAGTTAAGTGCGTGTGTTATGTTTTCTCTCCCGTTGCAATGCACGGGCTCTTTTGCTAGTAATAATAAAGCACGGGTTGAGTCTGTCGGATTTACCGTTGCGTCGTTTTTTACGAAAAAGTCCTTATACTTTCTGGTAATTGAACCCGCAATCCGTGTTTAAGTGGATCTAAGAAAACATTCTATTTTTACAAATTAACCCCTGAATTTGTGAGAATTCCCAGTCTCCCTCAGTCCCTCCCTCCCCTCCGGCTGACTCCCTCATCCTCTCCCTCCCCCGCCCTCGGGCTCCTGCTCTCCCCTTCGCCTCCGGCCATCTCGACCTCTCCTCCGCCTCCGGCCTCCGCGAACCACCCTGTAGGTTGTAGAAGAGGAGGCGTGCGCATTGCCTAGCAGGCCTCCAGCTTCAAGTGATTGACGGCGATCTGGATTCCGTCTGGATTAGTGCAGTGTAGCAGGAAGAGGATCAGGGGTGGTGGTGGTCCAGGCCGTGGGGCGGGAAGGTCGGACGGCGAGAAGAGAGATAGCCCTAAGGACGAGGTCCTCACCGGCTGAATCGAATAGAGAATTCGTCAGCTCGTCCCACCCCTGAGGTCACATCTCTCTTGGAGATCCTCTTCAACCCGGAGTTCCTCGTGGAGGGCACCCGCTCACCCCGGCGTGTGGAGAGGAGGTAGGACGCCCCTCCTTGCAGGCGTCGGTGGAGGAGACAGGGCGTGCGGGAACATCGGATGTGGAACAACTGCTGCCATGGTCCTCATCCGGCCTTAATTTCAAGATACAGTAATAACTAGCTTGCCTCCAAATTACCTCTACTCGAACTGATACATGTATGCTTAGTCAAGGTGTAGGTGCAGTGGACTAGGATGGGAAGGGAGGAGGCCGGCGCCAAGGAGGAAGAGCAGCGGGGTGATAGGGACCTGCAATGTGGGAACGAAGGTGTGCACTGGTCGGCACCCCATCATGGGAAAGACAAGAGGTGGAGACGTGGAGTGGCTGGTGCTGGGTGCAGGGACAAGATGATTGGGAATTTAGGAGATAGGAGAAATGATAAGGACAATGCTCTATTGCTTACCTGCTACTGTTTGTTGCTTGTAAAGTTCTTTGTCGCTGCTGATCTCTACAGGAAAATTGGGGATGCGATTTTTTGTTTTTTAATTTCACATTACTTAGTATATATCCTAAATGGAATAAATCTTGTGATGATAAATTTAGTTGATAGCAAGTCTCCTTTTCGTCATTCTGTCAGTTTGTTCGAAAATAAAACTGGCTTCCTTTATTAGCACACGAGTTTGTGATTTTCAGAAGTTGTGCTGCTGATTTAGGGGCGTAAGGTTGTGCTTTTGAGGGTTCAGATCAGGGTATTGTTTTCATTTAAATTTGATGTATTATCAGCGTTTAGTATATGTAGTCGATTTCTGTGAGGTTTACATGCCGAGATTTATGAACACTGGTGCGCGTCGGTCCTAAACAAACGGTTTTTAACCTCTTTCCGCGACGACATATGGAACCGTCTCCAAGTGAGTGTGGGCGATAGGGGGTCCTTCCCACACGACCCAGAAACCGTCGGAGATAGGGAGCCTTGATGCATACAGTTGTCCCTGTATAACTGTTTCCGATATCTCGAATATCCCAAACGCTTCATCCTTGTCACTCGTTTGTGCTTGCATTGCCATCGCAGTCGGAGTTTTGTGGTTCTGCCTAAAACCAGGCAGATTCCAGGCGCGGGAGTTTTCTAGGCAGATTCTAGACACGGGAGATTTACGATGCCCGGCACATCATAAACAGTTCATGATTATAAACCGTGTACGATAGGTAGACAATCACACACATTTAGTTTCTCCTCACCGTATGTGATAGTGTCTGACATCACAGACGCTTTGCAAACGGCAACTGTGTGCATGCTTGCACATGTTTCCTCTCTATGAACCGTCTCGGATTATGGTGTATGTCGCAAACGTTTGTGTTTTACCAACTGTGTGTGCCGTAATGACCTACACAACGTAATTTTGCCCTAATTTAATTGTTGCTATTTAAAATTGTATCTAATTTAAACTTGAAAGTAGGCTATAGATTTATTCATATCCATCAGGTTCAAACAACCAATGCATTATTCGATTCACAGGTACATATGTTTAAGAATTACAGAAGCACCAAATAAAGAATGATGTACCAGGGTTCTATATTTGTACTATTTACAGATGATAAAGAAAGAGGCGACAGACATTCCAGTTGCTGAACAAGGTGAGGCGGAATGGCCCTATTGTGCTTGTCTGGATGCAAAAGGCATGCAGGACTCTAGTCCAACCCCTTGTGATGGTCGGCCACCAATCATGTAGTTTGAGAGGTAATCTTGAGTAAACTTCTTCAGGATCCACTGCAAAAGAAAAAAGATTCAGATATTGTCATCTAACACAACTCATTACGGGCAGTAAAAAGAAGGCTACATGGTTCTTACTTACCATCCGACAGTTCACTCTTGTCTTGCATAAAGTGTAAACAAATAGTTCGATTGACATCTTTTGACCCATTTCAGTAACAATCTTTATCAGTTTCCTCACTTGATATTGGTTCATGAATATCTCATTGCCCCATACGCAGAAAGGGTCGAAGTGTGGATCTTTGGCAATGATATATGTACCTAAAAGCACCAAGTTAATATTAGAAGCTAAACAACAATTGAAAAATGATGTAGTACAACACTCCATCCATCCCATCTAGATCCATCCCATCTAGTATACCTAAGAGATTGATCCCCACTACATGTAATTATCTAAGCATGCAAGCTATCCACCTCATCAAAGCTTCCAACTCAGCAAATGGAGAGCTATCCACGGCCATGTCATCCTTTTTCCTGGTGCCACACGCACGGTGGAGTTTCCCTCAATGCATGGACTGTATGAATTCTGGCCAATTAACTCCCCGCCCATTGATTTCTATCAGTAGATCCTACCAATTCAACTTCTCCACTGCATAATGTAACATTTTCCTTTCTTTTTCAACAAACTGCGTGCTTTCTCTTCCATACGCATTGATTCCTGACCCTGTTCGTCTTCTGTAACTCAAGTCGCCCATCAATCATAAATAGACATCAAGCCGTTGGGAACAGACGAACGGTGGAGTCCCATCTCTTTCGAGTACGTGCTCAAGCATCCTCCCAGTTACAGCCAAGGAACGCCATGGTTTTATCTGGTGAGCGGCGGACCCTCGCACGCTTTACTTTTTTTTGTTTCGCAATCCCTGTTGTCTTCTTGCCAAGGTCTGGCAAGCGTAGGCACGCGCACGCTCGTGTCAAGTTGAGGAAGAACAAGTCGCAACACAGCGGAGAGGAAAAACACGGGTACGTCTCTATTCTCTCGGAGTATGTGCCACCTACTGGACAGTTGGTTGCAGCCTCTGCACCGCCGCAGAAATGCACGAGGAGTACGCCATGGTGCGATGCAAACGGTATGATGCGGTCGTCGAAGAGGACGGCGGCGCCCGATACGAAGGAGCTGAGCAGGGGACGGCCCGGGCGAAGGGCCTACTATGGCGCATGGACGAAGCAGAGACCGGCTGACCTTCCCCGTCGTGGTAGGGAGAAGCAGTAACAGGCACCCTCTAGCCAGCAGCGGCGGAGGAAGGATTACTCAATGAGAGGTCGGGCATGCCCAGCACGCGCGCCAGGATCGGCAACGTTAACTTTGACCAAATGTTAGGGCAATAATATATGACATGCAACTTACACAAAGCATACCATTAAATTCGTATGTGAAAGGAGATTTCAATGATATAATTTTCACATTATGCATGTCATGTACTATTAATCTTATCAATAGTCAAAGGCGGCCTTGAAAAAAGCATTAGGCCCTATATAGATGGAAGGAGGGAGTACATGCATAACTGATTAGCTATAAACTTAATTCCTCTAGATATGAATAGTACGTGAAATTCATGCCTCCTCTAACCAGATATGTTTGTATTTCCTTTTATCCTAAATTAGTTTATTGTTTATTTCCATTTGCTTATACTGAACTTTCTTTCTTCCTTTAAAAAAACTTATTTCCTACTATTTGTTTTCAGGCTATTACTACCATTGAATATTTTTTTAGAAACACTACCATCGAATATTTGAACAACATATTTTGTTAAATTTAACTTTTTATTTTCCGCAACAATGTGCGGGGTATCATCTAGTTATATAAGATTTTATTACATGTATATCTAGACATCATCAGAACATTAAGGTAACACTCTTCCTTGTTGCTATGTAGTCTGGGATTGCATATTTAGTCATTCAGTACAATGCATGTTGCTAAACAACAATTGAAAAACGAAAGGACATGTTAACTGCAATATCCTTAACAACAACCAAATATCGTAGTTCATAGTGGTATTGTTGAAACTGTTATTGATAAAATTAAACTACACAACAAATAGTTGCACATATAGAGCATCACATTGTGAAGAAGTAAAATAAACAAGTCATAAGGACATCTCTAGACGATCCTTAAAAAGTTAAAGGACTAAAACCCTTAGTGGATATATATATACTCCAGCAATTTTTGGCCTTTTCTAGTCGATCCCCTAAACTTAAGGTTGTAAACTTCAATTTGATCAAGTTCAAAGCAGGTTCAACCGAAAGTAGCATGCATTCAAACATAAACATAGATAGTTTTGCATAACCGAACATAAAACATAAATTTAAACTAAGCTAAACTACTTTCGATCGAAGTAGAGGTCGAGCCAATCCTTCCTTGTCATGTACGGTGTGCCGCGAGCCGGGTCCGGGCCAGTACCATCGTCGGGGTCTTCGGGAAGGCACTCCTCCACTCATCGATGTCGATCTCCTCGTCCTTGGGGCCCACCTCGACGCCCTCCGTGCCGTCGTCGCCGCCGCCTTCGACCTCGTCATCAGAGGATAGTGTGATAACCTCACCGCCCTCCGCGCCGCCGTCCTCGCCGCCTTCGACCTCGTCATCGGAGGAGAGCGCGATAACCTTGCCGCCCTCCGCGCCGGCAAAGATCGCCCATTCCGCCTCCACGAGCTCCGGGTGCTGCCGATGGAGCTCTTGCATGTAGGCCTCGCTGGCGGCCTCGGCCTCGAGATGCTCCCATGCCTCGCGGTCCTCCCGTGCCATAGCCAAGCTCACCACCTCTGGCTCCGGCGGAACGAGGTGGACCGGACGTGTGCCGAAGGGGAAATTGAGCCTAGCCACCGCGCCATGGTAGCGGACCTGCCAGCGGTCGTACTCCATGGCCGCAAGCTCACCCGTGTGGAAGCTACCGAGCCACCGGCGGGTGTGGGTCTCTCGATCTATAATCTCGGCGACCCACGTCCCCCACCGCCGCTGCCGGACCCTGAGGTAGGACTTCGTCGGCTGCCATGTCCGGGGAAGGACGGGGAAGTCCTCAAACCGGCATAGGGCGCGGCGGCGGGAAGATCAGGGGACCGACGACAGCGGATCGGGCCCGCAGAGGACGATGGGGACACCTCGGCGGCCACCTCGCCGGCATCGGGCGAAAAGGCCGCGATAAACCTCTTTTTGGACATTAGCTACTCGAGCTCCCCGACACACAGGTAGAGGTTGAGGATGGAGGCGCCGGCGATGGCGGCGACCTACCAATGGTTTCGAGGGTTGTGTGTGTCTGTGTGAGCGGAGGTTGTGTTTGAGGAAATACTGCAGCAACTGAAAATTTTACTAGGCGAGAGTAACAAGGCGGGGCTACTGAAAATTTGGATCAAGGGCGAGCAGATATTTTTGACATTGCGATGGATGCAGAGGCGGGAGTAAAATGCCGGGGCTACTGAAAATTTGAATCAAGGGACTGAAGCAGAGTGGGAGTAACAGACATTGCACACGGTCCGCACATACTAATCGTGTGTTATCAAACATTAAAACCTTCCAGGCGGCAGATATTTTCGAGATTGGAGGGATGCAGAGGCGGGAGTTTTGGGGGAGCGAGCTAGTGTGCTTGACACGCCGGCTGTGGACTGTAGCCGACGCACCTTCTCGCGTAAGCCATAGACGTACTATACACCGACGGTGCTCCAAGATATTTTGTACTACATCTCACACGGTTGGTGAGAATAAACTGTGTGGGATCTAATTGATTTGAATTACAAAATAAAGGAAATATGCCCTAGAGGCAATAATAAAGTTATTATTTATTTCCTTATATCATGATAAATGTTTATTATTCATGCTAGAATTGGATTAACCGGAAACATAATACATGTGTGAATACATAGACAAACAAACTGTCACTAGTATGCCTCTACTTGACTAGCTCATTAATCAAAGATGGTTATGTTTCCTGACCATGAACAAAGAGTTGTTATTTGATTAATGGGATCACATCATTAGGTGAATGATCTGATTGACATGACCCATTTCCATTAGCTTAGCACCCGATCGTTTAGTATGTTGCTATTGCTTTCTTCATGACTTATACATGTTCCTATAACTATGAGATTATGCAACTCCCGTTTGCCGGAGGAACACTTTGTGTGCAACCAAACGCCACAACGTAAATGGGTGATTATAAAGGTGCTCTACAGGTGTCTCCAAAGGTAGATGTTGGGTTGGCGTATTTCGAGATTAGGATTTGTCACTCCGATTGTCGGAGAGGTATCTCTGGGCCCTCTCGGTAATGCACATCACATAAGCCTTGCAAGCATTACAACTAATAAGTTAGTTGTGAGATGATGTATTACGGAACGAGTAAAGAGACTTGCTGGTAACGAGATTGAACTAGGTATTGGATACCGACGATCGAATCTCGGGAAAGTAAAATACCGATGACAAAGGGAACAACGTATGTTGTTATGCGGTCTGACCGATAAAGATCTTCGTAGAATATGTAGGAGCCAATATGGGCATCCAGGTCCCGCTATTGGTTATTGACCGGAGATTTGTCTCAGTCATGTCTACATTGTTCTCGAACCGTAGGGTCCGCACGCTTAACGTTACGATGACAGTTATTATGAGTTTATGCATTTTGATGTACCGAAGTTAGTTCGGAGTCCCGGATGTGATCACGGACATGACGAGGAGTCTCAAAATGGTTGAGACATAAAGATTGATATATTGGACGACTATATTCGGACACCGGAAGGGTTCCGGGGAAGTTTCGGATAAAACCGGAGCACCGGGGGGTTACCGGAACCACCCGGGGGGTTAATGGGCCTTATGGGCCTAATGTGGAGAAGAGGAAGGGGCTGCCAGGGCAGGCCGCGCGCCCCCTCTCCCCCTAGTCCGAATTGGACTAGGAGGGAGGGGCGGCGCCCCCCCTTTCCTTCTCTCCCTCCACCTCTCCTAGTTGGACAAGGAACGGGAGGGGAGTCCTACTCCCGGTAGGAGTAGGACTCCTCCTGCGCGCCTCCTCTAGGCCGGCCGCACCCCCCCTTGGATCCTTTATATACGGAGGCAAGGGGGCACCCTAGAACACACAAGTTGATCTTCGTGATCGTTCCTCAGCCGTGTGCGGTGCCCCCTTCCACCATATTCCACCTCGGTCATATCGTAGTAGTGCTTAGGCGAAGCCCTGCGTCGGTAGAGCATCATCATCGCCACCACGCCGTTGTGCTGACGAAACTCATCCCCAAAGCTTTGCTGGATCGGAGCCCGGGGAGCGTCATCGATCTGTACGTGTGCCAAGAACTCGGAGGTGCCGGAGTAACGGTGCTTGGATCGGTCGGATCGGAAGACGTACGACTACTTCCTCTATGTTGCGTCAACGCTTCCGTTGCGGTCTACAAGGGTACGTAGACAACACTCTCCCCTCTCGTTGCTATGCATCATCATGATCTTGCGTGTGCGTAGGAAATTTTTTGAAATTACTACGAAACCCACATTGGCATCCGAGCCTAGGTTTTATATGTTGATGTTATATGCACGAGTAGAACACAAGTGAGTTGTGGGCGATATAAGTCATACTGCTTACCAGCATGTCATACTTTGGTTCAGCGGTATTGTTGGACGAAGCGGCCCGGACCGACATTACGCGTACGCTTACGCGAGACCGGTTCTCCCGACGTGCTTTGCACATAGGTGGCTTGCGGGTGACAGTTTCTCCAACTTTAGTTGAATCGAGTGTGGCTACGCCCGGTCCTTGCGAAGGTTAAAACAGCACCAACTTGACAAACTATCGTTGTGGTTTTGATGCTTAGGTAAGATTGGTTCTTGCTTAAGCCCGTAGCAGCCACGTAAAAACTTGCAACAACAAAGTAGAGGACGTCTAACTTGTTTTTGCAGGGCATGTTGTGATGTGATATGGTTAAGACATGATGCTAAATTTTATTGTATGAGATGATCATGTTTTGTAACCGAGTTATCGGCAACTAGCAGGAGCCATATGGTTGTCGCTTTATTGTATGCAATGCAATCGCGCTGTAATGCTTTACTTTATCACTAAACGGTAGCGATAGTCGTGGAAGCACAAGCTCGGTGAGACGACAACGATGCTACGATGGAGATCAAGGTGTCGCGCCGATGACGATGGTGATCACGACGGTGCTTAAGAGATGGAGATCACAAGCACAAGATGATGATGGCCATATCATATCACTTTTATTGATTGCATGTGATGTTTATCTTTTATGCGTCTTATCTTGCTTTGATTGACGGTAGCATTATAAGATGATCTCTCACTAAATTATCAAGTAGTGTTCTCCCTGAGTATGCACCGTTGCGAAAGTTCTTCGTGTTGAGACACCACGTGATGATCGGGTGTGATAGGCTCTACGTTCAAATACAACGGGTGCAAAACAGTTGCACACGCGGAATACTCAGGTTAAACTTGACGAGCCAAGCATATACAGATATGGCCTCGGAACACGGAGACCGAAAGGTCGAGCGTGAATCATATAGTAGATATGATCAACATAAAGATGTTCACCAATGAAACTACTCCATCTCACGTGATGATCGGACATGGTTTAGTTGATTTGGATCACGTAATCACTTAGAGGATTAGAGGGATGTCTATCTAAGTGGGAGTTCTTTAAGTGAATTAACTGACCTTAAATTTATCATGAAACTTAGTACCTGATTAGTATCTTGCTTGTTTATGTTTGATTGTAGATAGATGGCTCGTGCTGTTGTTCCGTTGAATTTTAATGCGTTCCTTGAGAAAGCAAAGTTGAAAGATGATGGTAGCAATTACACGGACTGGGTCCGTAACTTGAGGATTATCCTCATTGCTGCACAGAAGAATTACGTCCTGGAAGCACCGCTGGGTGCCAGGCCTGCTATAGGAGCAACGCCGGATGTTATGAACGTCTGGCAGAGCAAAGCTGATGAGTACTCAATAGTTCAGTGTGCCATGCTTTACAGCTTAGAATCGGGACTTCAACGACGTTTTGAACGTCATGGAGCATATGAGATGTTCCAGGAGTTGAAGTTAATATTTCAAGCAAATGCCCGGATTGAGAGATACGAAGTCTCCAATAAGTTCTATAGCTGCAAGATGGAGGAGAACAGTTCTGTCAGTGAGCATATACTCAAAATGTCTGGGTATAATAATCACTTGATTCAGTTGGGAGTTAATCTTCCAGATGACTGCGTCATTAACAGAATTCTCCAATCACTGCCACCAAGCTACAAGAGCTTCGTGATGAACTATAATATGCAAGGGATGAATAAGACTATTCCCGAGCTCTTCCCGATGCTGCAAGCTGCGGAGGTAGAAATCAAGAAGGAGCATCAAGTGTTGATGGTCAACAAGACCACTAGTTTCAAGAAAAAGGGCAAAGGGAAGAAGAAGGGGAACTTCAAAAAGAACGGCAAGCAAGTTGCTACTCAAGAGAAGAAACCCAAACCTGGACCTAAGCCTGAAACTGAGCGCTTCTATTGCAAGCAGACTGGTCACTGGAAGCGGAACTGCCCCAAGTATTTGGCGGATAAGAAGGATGGCAAGGTGAACAAAGGTATATGTGATATACATGTTATTGATGTGTACCTTACTAATGCTCGTAGTAGCACCTGGGTATTTGATACTGGTTCTGTTGCTAATATTTGCAACTCGAAACAGGGACTACGAATTAAGCGAAGATTGGCTAAGGACGAGGTGACGATGCGCGTGGGAAACGGTTCCAAAGTCGATGTGATCGCAGTCGGCACGCTACCTCTACATCTACCTTCGGGATTAATATTAGACCTGAATAATTGTTATTTGGTGCCAGCGTTAAGCATGAACATTATATCTGGATCTTGTTTGATGCGAGACGGTTATTCATTTAAATCAGAGAATAATGGTTGTTCTATTTATATGAGTAATATCTTTTATGGTCATGCACCCTTGAAGAGTGGTCTATTCTTGTTAAATCTTGATAGTAGTAGTACACATATTCATAATGTTGAAGCCAAAAGATGCAGAGTTGATAATGATAGTGCAACTTATTTGTGGCACTGCCGTTTAGGTCATATCGGTGTAAAGTGCATGAAGAAACTCCATACTGATGGACTTTTGGAACCACTTGATTATGAATCACTTGGTACTTGCGAACCGTGCCTCATGGGCAAGATGACTAAAACGCCGTTCTCCGGTACTATGGAGAGAGCAACAGATTTGTTGGAAATCATACATACAGATGTATGTGGTCCGATGAATATTGAGGCTCGTGGCGGATATCGTTATTTTCTCACCTTCATAGATGATTTAAGCAGATATGGGTATATCTACTTAATGAAACATAAGTCTGAAACGTTTGAAAAGTTCAAGGAATTTCAGAGTGAAGTTGAAAATCATCGTAACAAGAAAATAAAGTTTCTACGATCTGATCGTGGAGGAGAATATTTGAGTTATGAGTTTGGTGTACATTTGAAAAATTGTGGAATAGTTTCGCAACTCACGCCACCCGGAACACCACAGCGTAATGGTGTGTCCGAACGTCATAATCGCACTTTACTAGATATGGTGCGATCTATGATGTCTCTTACTGATTTACCGCTATTGTTTTGGGGATACGCTCTAGAGACGGCCGCATTCACGTTAAATAGGGCACCATCAAAATCCGTTGAGACGACGCCTTATGAACTGTGGTTTGGCAAGAAACCAAAGTTGTCGTTTCTGAAAGTTTGGGGCTGCGATGCTTATGTGAAAAAGCTTCAACCTGATAAGCTCAAACCCAAATCGGAGAAATGTGTCTTCATAGGATATCCAAAGGAGACTATTGGATACACCTTCTATCACAGATCCGAAGGCAAGACTTTTGTTGCTAAATTCGGAAACTTTCTGAAGAAGGAGTTTCTCTCGAAAGAAATGAGTGGGAGGAAAGTAGAACTTGATGAGGTAACTGTACCTACTCCCTTATTGGAAAGTAGTGCATCACAGAAAACTGTTTCTGTGACACCTACACCAGTTAGTGAGGAAGCTAATGATGATGATCATGAAACTTCAGAACAAGATACTACTGAACCTCGTAGATCAACCAGAGTAAGATCCGCACCAGAGTGGTACGGTAATCCCGTTCTAGAAGTCATGCTACTAGATCATGATGAACCTACGAAGCGATGGTGAGCCCAGATTCCGCAAAGTGGCTTGAAGCCATGAAATCTGAGATGGGATCCATGTATGAGAACAAAGTATGGACTTTGGTTGACTTGCCCGATGATCGGCAAGCAATTGAGAATAAATGGATCTTCAAGAAGAAGATTGACGCTGATGGTAATATTACTGTCTACAAAGCTCGACTTGTCGCAAAAGGTTTTTCGGCAAGTTCAAGGGATTGACTACGATGAGACCTTCTCACCCGTAGCGATGCTTAAGTCTGTCCGAATCATGTTAGCAATTGCCGCATTTTATGATTATGAAATTTGGCAGATGGATGTCAAAACTGCATTCCTGAATGGATTTCTGGAAGAAGAATTGTATATGATGCAACCATAAGGTTTTGTCGATCCAAAGGGAGCTAACAAAGTGTGCAAGCTCCAGCGATCCATTTATGGACTGGTGCAAGCCTCTCGGAGTTGGAATAAACGCTTTGATAGTGTGATCAAAGCATTTGGTTTTATACAGACTTTTGGAGAAGCCTGTATTTACAAGAAAGTGAGTGGGAGCTCTGTAGCATTTCTAATATTATATGTAGATGACATATTACTAATTGGAAATGATATAGAATTTCTGGATAGCATAAAGGGATACTTGAATAAGAGTTTTTCAATGAAAGACCTCGGTGAAGCTGCTTACATATTAGGCATTAAGATCTATAGAGATAGATCAAAACGCTTAATTGGACTTTCACAAACCACATACCTTGACAAAGTTTTGAAGAAGTTCAAAACGGATCAAGCAAAGAAAGGGTTCTTGCCTGTGTTACAAGGTGTGAAGTTGAGTAAGACTCAATGCCCGACCACTGCAGAAGATAGAGAGAATATGAAAGATGTTCCCTATGCATCAGCCATAGGATCTATCATGTATGCAATGCTGTGTACCAGACCTGATGTGTGCCTTGCTATAAGTCTAGCAGGGAGGTACCAAAGTAATCCAGGAGTGGATCACTGGACAGCGGTCAAGAACATCCTAAAATACCTGAAAAGGACTAAGGATATGTTTCTCATATATGGAGGTGACAAAGAGCTCATCGTAAAAGGTTAAGTTGATGCAAGCTTTGACACTGATCCGGACGATTCTAAATCGCAAACCGGATACATGTTTACATTAAACGGTGGAGCTGTCAGTTGGTGCAGTTCTAAACAAAGCGTTGTAGCGGGATCTACATGTGAAGCGGAGTACATAGCTGCTTCGGAAGCAGCAAATGAAGGAGTCTGGATGAAGGAGTTCATATCCGATCTAGGTGTCATACCTAGTGCATCGAGTCCAATGAAAATCTTTTGTGATAATACTGGTGCAATTGCCTTGGCAAAGGAATCCAGATTTCACAAGAGAACCAAGCACATCAAGAGACGCTTCAGTTCCATCCGGGATCTAGTCCAGGTGGGAGACATAGAGATTTGCAAGATACATACGGATCTGAATGTTGCAGACCCGTTGACTAAGCCTCTTCCACGAGCAAAACATGATCAGCACCAAGGCTCCATGGGTGTTAGAATCATTGCTGTGTAATCTAGATTATTGACTCTAGTGCAAGTGGGAGACTGAAGGAAATATGCCCTAGAGGCAATAATAAAGTTATTATTTATTTCCTTATATCATGATAAATGTTTATTATTCATGCTAGAATTGTATTAAGTGGAAACATAATACATGTGTGAATACATAGACAAACAAAGTGTCACTAGTATGCCTCTACTTGACTAGCTCATTAATCAAAGATGGTTATGTTTCCTGACCATGAACAAAGAGTTGTTATTTGATTAATGGGATCACATCATTAGGTGAATGATCTGATTGACATGACCCATTTCCATTAGCTTAGCACCCGATCGTTTAGTATGTTGCTATTGCTTTCTTCATGACTTATACATGTTCCTATAACTATGAGATTATGCAACTCCCGTTTGCCGAAGGAACACTTTGTGTGCAACCAAACGTCACAACGTAAATGGGTGATTATAAAGGTGCTCTACAGGTGTCTCCAAAGGTAGATGTTGGGTTGGCGTATTTCAAGATTAGGATTTATCACTCTGATTGTCGGAGAGGTATCTCTGGGCCCTCTCGGTAATGCACATCACATAAGCCTTGCAAGCATTACAACTAATAAGTTAGTTGTGAGATGATGTATTACGGAACGAGTAAAGAGACTTGCCGGTAATGAGATTGAACTAGGTATTGGATACCGACGATCGAATCTCGGACAAGTAACATACCGATGACAAAGGGAACAACGTATGTTGTTATGCGGTCTGACCGATAAAGATCTTTGTAGAATATGTAGGAGCCAATATGGGCATCTAGGTCCCGCTATTGGTTATTGACCGGAGATTTGTCTCAGTCATCTCTACATTGTTCTCGAACCGTAGGGTCCGCACGCTTAACATTACGATGACAGTTATTATAAGTTTATGCATTTTGATGTACCGAAGTTAGTTCGGAGTCCCAGATGTGATCACGGACATGACGAGGAGTCTCGAAATGGTCGAGACATAAAGATTGATATATTGGACGACTATATTCGGACACCGGAAGGGTTCCTGGGAAGTTTCGGATAAAAACGGAGCACCGGGGGGTTACCGGAACCCCCCGGGGGGTTAATGGGCCTTATGGGCCTAATGTGGAGAAGAGGAAGGGGCTGCCAGGGCAGGCCGCGCGCCCCCTCTCCCCCTAGTCCGAATTGGACTAGGAGGGAGGGGCGGCGCCCCCCCCTTTCCTTCTCTCCCTCCACCTCTCCTAGTTGGACAAGGAACGGGAGGGGAGTCCTACTCCCGGTAGGAGTAGGACTCCTCTTGCGCGCCTCCTCTAGGCCGGCCGCACCCCCCCCCCTTGGATCCTTTATATACGGAGGCAAGGGGGCACCCTAGAACACACAAGTTGATCTTCGTGATCATTCCTCAGCCGTGTGCGGTGCCCCCTTCCACCATATTCCACCTCAGTCATATCGTAGTAGTGCTTAGGCGAAGCCCTGCGTCGGTAGAGCATCATCATCATCACCACACCGTTGTGCTGACGAAACTCATCCCCGAAGCTTTGCTGGATCGGAGCCCGGGGAGCGTCATCGAGCTGTACGTGTGCCAAAAACTCGGAGGTGCCGGAGTAACGGTGCTTGGATCGGTTGGATCGGAAGACGTACGACTACTTCCTCTACGTTGCGTCAACGCTTCCGTTGCGGTCTACAAGGGTACGTAGACAACACTCTCCCCTCTCGTTGCTATGCATCATCATGATCTTGCGTGTGCGTAGGAATTTTTTTGAAATTACTACGAAACCCAACACAAAATGGGGTCACATCGGCAATGGACGGTGTTTGAATTGCTAGACCTTTTATCTACAGTGAACATGCAACTGTATGTGTGTCGTAAAAGAATTGGAATTATCCAGGGTTCGTTTGGACATTTCATACATTAAACTGGTTTTCTAGCCATTTCAGGTGCACAATTCAAAATTAAACTACATGCACATGCTCCAGTGCATACAAATTGGTTGAGAAATCAAATGTGTCCTTCAGTGCATGCTTAGGTCCCATGGAAGAAATGGGAATGCGAGGGTGTTTGGCCTTTTTATACATTAACTGGGTTTTCTAGGCATTTTATGTGCATAATTCAAATTTGAACTACAAGCACATGCTCCAACGCACTAAAGTTGGTTGAAAAATCACATGTGTGTCCTTGGTGAATTTCTAGGTCCGATGCAAGAGATGGGAATGAATTTCAAACACCAGGGCACTGTTGATTGCCGGCAAAACATTGAGATACCTGGTTTTTAAATTCTAGTAAATCCAAAACTCGTCTGAAATTCATCTACATGCCGTGGTGAAAATTTTGTCCCATTTGGGGCAGGTTTGGGTATAAGATTCTCACAAACCAAAGCTTCTCACAACAAGCATGATGGTTTCGATAGGGAACGTACCACCTTTGGGGATGGGACGATATTCTTTGCCTCTTATTGCTTTCAAAAAATTTCTAGTGTCAACGTAGAACAACTGGAGCGTTGTGTTCAATCTTGGAATTTTTCGGGGTCCGTTTGACCTTTTTTATACATTAACTGGGTTTTCTAGGCATTTTATGTGCATAATTCAAATTTGAACTACAAGCACATGCTCCAATGCACCAAAGTTGGTTGAAAAATCACATGTGTGTCCTTGGGTCAATTTCTAGGTCTCATGCAAGAGATGGAATGAAATTCAAACACCAGGGCACTGTTGATTGCCGGCAAAACGTTGAGATGCCTGGTGTTTAAATTCTAGTAAATCCAAAACTCGTATGAAATTCATGAAACTTGGCATGCTATCATGGAGCGGCATCAACATGTCGTGGTGAAAATTTTGTCCCATTTGGGGCAGGTTCGGGTATAAGCTTCTCACAAACCAGAGCTTCTCACAACAAGCATGATGGTTTTGAAAGGGAACGTAACACCTTTGGTGACGGGACGATATCCGTTGCCTCTTATTGCTTTCAAAAAAATTCCAGTGTCAACATAGAACAACAGGAGTGTTGTGTTCAATCTTGGAATTTTGTGGGGTTCGTTTGACCTTTTTTATACATTAACTGGGTTTTCTAGGCATTTTATGTGCATAATTCAAATTTGAACTACAAGCACATGCTCCAATGCACTAAAGTTGGTTGAAAAATCACATGTGTGTCCTTGGGTCAATTCTATGTCCCATGCAAGAGATGAGAATGAAATTCAAACACCAGGGCACTGTTGATTGTCGGCAAAACATTGAGATGCCTGGTGTTTAAATTCTAGTAAATCCAAAACTCGTATGAAATTCATGAAACTTGGCATGCTATCATGGAGCGGCATCAACATGTCGTGGTAAAAAAATTGTCCCATTTGGGGTAGGTTCGGGTATTAGCTTCTCACAAACCAGAGCTTCTCACAACAAGCATGATGGTTTCGATAGGGAACGTCCCACCTTTGGGGACGAAACGATATCCATTGCCTCTTATTGCTTTTAGAAATTTTCTAGTGTCAACATAGAACAACAGGAGTGTTGTGTCATTTTTGTGATTTTTCAGGGTTCGTTTGGACATTTTTATGCATTAACTGGGTTTTCTAGGCATTTTATGTGCATAATTCAAATTTGAACTACAAGCACATGCTCCAATGCACTAAGGTTGGTTGAAAAATCTAATCTGTGTCCTTGGGTGAATTTCTATGTCCCATGCAAGAGATGGGAAAGAAATTCAAACACCAGGGCACCACTGAGATGCCTGGTTTTTAAATTCTAGTAAATCCAAAACTCGTCTGAAATTCATGAAACTTGGCATTGCTATCATGGAGCGGCATCAACATGTCGTGTTAATTTTTTTCCAATTTGGGGCAGGTTCAGGTATATGCTTCTCACAAACCAGAGTTTCTCACTACAAGCATTATGGTTTCGGTAGAGAACGTCCCACCTTTGGGGACGAAATGATATTCATTGCCTCTTATTGCTTTCAAAAAATTTCTCGTGTCAACATAGAACAACAGGAGTGTTGTGTCAATTTTTGGGATTTTTCGGTGTTCGTTTGGACATTTTTATGCATTAACTGAGTTTTCAATGCATTTATGTGCATAATTCAAATTTGAACTACATGCACATGCTCCAGTGCATATAAATTGGTTGAAAAATCAAATCTGTGTCCTTGGGTGCATGCTTAGGTCCCATGCAAGAAATGAGAATGAATTTCAAACACCAGGGCACCGTTGATTGCCGGCAAAACATTGAGATGCCTCGTTTTTAAATTCTAGTAAATCCAAAACTTGTGTGAAATTGATGAAACTTGGCATGCTTTCAGGGAGCAGTATCAACATGTTGTGGTAAAATTTTTGTCCCGTTTGGGGTAGCTTTGGGTATATGCTTCTCACAAACCAGAGCTTCTCACAACAAAGCATCATGGTTTCAGTAGGGAACGTCCCACCTTTGGGGCAAAACGATATCCACTGCCTCTTATTGCTTCCAAAAAAATTTCGTGTCAACATAGAAGAACAGGAGTGTTGTGTTAGTTTTTGTGATTTTTTGGGGGTTCTTTTGGACATTTTTATGCATTAACTGAGTTTTCAATGCATTTATGTGCATAATTCAAATTTGAACTACATGCACATGCTCGAGTGCATATAAATTGGTTATAAAAATCAAATATGTGTCTTTGGGTGCATGCTTAGGTCCCATGCAAGAAATGGGAATGAATTCCAAACACCAGGACACCGTTGATTGCCGACAAAACATTGAGATGCCTGGTTTTTGAATTCTAGTAAATCCAAAACTCGTCTGAAATTCATGAAACTTGGCATGCTATCATGGAATGGCACATGACATAATGTGGTATTTTTCATGTCCATTTTGAGAGAAGGCGCACTCGAATAATGACAGCCAACAAAGGCATTTTGAAAAAACAACTGCCACTTTAATATTGATACATCTCCAACGTATCTATAATTTTTGATTGCTCCATGCTATATTATCTACTGTTTTGAATGTTTATGGGCTTTATTATACACTTTTATATCATTTTTGGGACTAACCTATTAACCCAGAGCCCAGTGCCAGTTTCTGTTTTTACCCTGTTTTAGGGTTTCGAAGAAAAGGAAAATCAAACGGAGTCCAATTGACCTGAAACTTCACGGAACTCATTTTTGGAAGGAAAGAAGCCCAGAAGACTTGGAGTGCACGTCGGGGGATCTGCGAGGAGGTCACGAGGCAGGGGGGCGCGCCCTCCACCCTCGTGAGCCCCTTGTGGCCCCCCTGACGTACTTCTTCCGCCTATATATCTCCATATACCCTAAAAACATCCGGGAGCACAATAGTGAAAGCACAAGTGCTCCCTAGGTGGTTTTGATAATTGATGACAACATATCTCTTGTTGGACTAACATTTCGATCTAGCATGTTTCAGATAAGTTCAACAATGGAGTGGCATGGACTAAAGGTTGTGGGAACTCCTTCAAGATGCTAAGGACAAAGGATTGGCTAAAGCTTCAAGCTCAAGACTCTTCATTTTATATTTTAGTGATCCAAGATCACATTGAGTCTTTAGGAAAAGCCAATACTATCAAGGAGGGATGAGGTGTTGCTTAATGAGCCTCTTGCTTCATGTGCTTAATGATATGCTCCAAAATCCTCAACTACTTTCCCATATCCACATATGACCCTAAACCCTAAGCCAAACTCGGTCCTACCGATTCTTCCTATCCGGCGCCACCGAGTTTCACTTGTCATTAGCCACTGCCAAACCCTAGCAATTCGGTTCTACCGATAAGGATCTCGGTCTCACCGAGATGGGGTTGCAAACTCTCTGTTTCCCTTTCGTAACTTTTCGGTCTTACCGAAAGAGCGAATCGGTCCCACCGAGATTGCAATGTAAACTCAGTGTTTCCCCTTTGTAACTTTTCGGTCTCACCGAGTTCCACTCGGTCTCACCGAAAGAGCAAATCGGTCCCACCGAGTTTGCCTGACCAACTCTCTGGTTAGCTAATTACCAAATTCGGTCTCACCGAGTTTGTGTAATCGGTCTCACCGAGATTACGTTATGCCCAAACCCTAACCATATCGGTCCTACCGAGTTGCATGTCAGTCCCATCGAAAATCACTAACGGTCACTAGGTTTACATTTTCGGTCCGACCGAGCTTATTGATTCGGTCCCACCGAGATTGGAAAACTGTGTAACGGTTGGATTTTGTGTGGAGGCTATATATACCCCTCCACCTCCTTCTCATTCGATGAGAGAGCCATCAAAACACACACACCATTCCAACTCATATGTTCTGATAGAGAACCACCTACTCATGTGTTGAGACCAAGACATTCCATTCCAACCATATGAATCTTGATCTCTAGCCTTCCCAAGTTGCTTTCCACTCGAACCTTCTTTCCACCAAATCCAAATCCTATGAGAGAGAGTTGAGTGTTGGGGAGACTATCATTTGAAGCACAAGAGCAAGGAGTTCATTACCTACACACCATTTGTTACTTCTTGGAGAGTGGTGTCTCCTAGATTGGCTAGGTGTCACTTGGGAGCCTCCGACAAGATTGTGGAGTTGAACCAAGGAGTTTGTAAGGGCAAGGAGATCGCCTACTTCGTGAAGATCTACCGCTAGTGAGGCAAGTCCTGTGTGGGCGATGGCCATGGTGGGATAGACAAGGTTGCTTCTTCGTGGACCCTTTGTGGGTGGTTGCTTCTTCGTGGACCTTCGTGGGTGGAGCCCTGTGTGGACTCGCGCAACCGTTACCCTTGGGTGGAGCCCTGTGTGGACTCGCGCAACCGTTACCCTTCGTGGGTTGAAGTCTCCATCAACGTGGATGTAGGATAGCACCACCTATCCGAACCACGGGAAAAACATCCGTGTCTCCAATTGCGTTTGAATTCTCCAAACCCTTCTCTTTACATTCTTGCAAGTTGCATGCTTTACATTCCGCTGCTCATATACTCTTTGCATGCTTGCTTGATATGTATTGCGTGTGTTGAAATTGTGCCTAAACTCCACTTAAACCGAAAAAGCTTAAAAATTGCAACTTTAGCTCTAAGTGTCTAATTCCCCCCCTTTAGACACATCTACGTCTAGATCCTACAAGTGGTATCAGAGCTTTGGTCTCCATTGCCTTGGTTTAATCACCATTGGAGGAAGATGGACGTGTCTACATTAGGGAGTCTTAGACACAGAGTGCCTATTCTTGAGGGAGAGTATTTTCATGAGTGGAAAAATGAGATGCTTGTAATCTTCAATCAATATCATTTGAACAAGTATATTGGTAGCCCTTGTGCACCCCATATTGATCCCTTGCATCCTACCCTAGATGAAGATATTGACATGATTCGCAATCTTAGAACTATTGAGCTCATCATTAGAGGATTGCCCAAAAATCTGATTGCTAGTTTGCCTACTCACAATTGTGCCTATACCATATGGAAATTTCTTGAGGAACGATTTCCCGATTATTTCTTGAAAACTTTGGATGAAATTCTCCATAAATCTATTGCCTTGAGTAAGATGAACTCTAGCGATCCTAGTTTTGGTAAATGTATTTTTGAACTTGCCAATCTTAAGCATGCTAAAGGAGATGTTGGAATCATTAATGATATCATATTCAAAGCTATAAGAATTCATAAAAGTAACCACTTTGATCATTTATCTAATGAATTACCCTCTCTAGGAAATGATGAGTCACAAGATCATGATGAACATGAATATTATTATTATGATGATGATAGTGAATTCGATCTTGATGATGCAATGAGACATTTTGGTCTTATGGCAAATCTTCGGGGATATGAATCAGGAGGAAAGGAATGGGTTCTTGATAGTGGATGCACTGATCATATGACCGGAGATGAAGAGATGTTTCGTGAGCTTGCTGAAAATGACGGCCCTCGAAAATATGTCACCTTTGGTGATAATTCAAAGGGTAAAGTGGTTGGCCTTGGTAAGGTGGCCATCTCACATGATAGTTCCATTCAAAATGTCATGCTCGTTGAATCTCTTGGCTACAACTTACTTTCAGTATCTAGACTTGCTGATTTCGGTTTGAATGTCCTATTTACTGAGGTAGATTGCCAAGTATTTCGTCGAGACAATCATAAAATGGTCTTTACGTGTATGCGTAGAGGTGATCTTTACATTGTCGATTTCTCTAAAAAGGCACAACCTAAAACTTGCTTTGTTGCTAAATCCTCAAAAGGTTGGTTGTGGCATAGACGACTAGGTCAGGTTGGCATGAGAAACCTTGACAAGCTTATTAAAGGAAATCATATCCTTGGAGTCAACGATGTCATATTTGATAAGGATAGACTTTGCAGTGCTTGTCAAGCAGGTAAACAGGTTGGAGGAAGACATCCCGTGAAGAACATCATGACCACAAGGAGGCCACTCGAGCTACTTCACATGGATCTTTTTGGTCCCAACGCCTACAAGAGTCTCGGTGGAAATTCTTTTGGTCTAGTTATAGTTGATGACTTTTCAAGGTTTACGTGGGTATTCTTTCTTAATGACAAGTCGCAGGTCCAGAAGATCTTCAGAAACTTCGCTAGGAAAGCCCAAAATCAGTTTGATGTGAAGATCAAGAAGGTTCGGAGTGACAATGGAATGGAGTTCAAGAACGCAAATGTGGACACCTTTCTTGACGAAGAAGGGATTTCACACGAGTTCTCGGCTACGTACACACCTCAACAAAATGGAGTTGTTGAGAGGAAGAACCGGACACTCATCGAAATGGCCAGAACGATGCTTGATGAATACAAGACGCCAAAGCACTTTTGGGCAGAAGCGGTTGAGACAGCTTGTCACGCAACAAATCGCTTATATCTTCACAAGCTACTCGGCAAGACGACATACGAGCTCCTCACCGGTAACAAGCCTCAAGTTGGATACTTTCGAGTATTCGGCTCAAAGTGCTACATTCTTGATAAGCATCGTCGTTCAAAGTTTGCTCCTAAATCTCATGAAGGTTTTCTACTTGGTTATGGATCAAACTCTCACACTTACCGTGTCTACAACAATTTCACCCGAAAGGTTGAAGAGACGGTAGATGTGAAGTTTGATGAATCTAATGGCTCGCAAGTAGAGCAATTGCCAATTGATGTAGGAGACAAAGACCCTTCAGAAGCAATTCAAGACTTGTCCATTGGCAAAATTCGTCCAACGGAGGTGAAGGAGAGTACTTCATCCGTCCAAGTGGAAGCCTCTACTTCACGACAAGGTGAACCAAGAATCGACACGGAAGCATCCACAAGTGGGACACATCAAGATGAAGAAAACGAGGAAATACGTCAAGACGAACATCAACAACCTCCTTCTCCACCACGACAAGAAAACGACGACATCAACAATGAAGAAGGCCAAGAAGAAGAACAAGATGAAGAAGATGCTCAACGAAGACCCAAGCAAAAGCTCTCACGAGTTCGAGCAAGAATTGCCAAAGATCATCCCATCGAGCAAATCCTCAATGATATACAAACCGGGAGAATCACTCGCTCAAAAACTCGTTTAGCTAACTTTTGTGAAAACTATTCATTCATCTCTAGCATTGAACCTATGAAGGTTGAAGAAGCATTGGAAGATCCAGATTGGATAAACGCTATGCATGAAGAGCTACATAATTTTGAGAGAAACCAAGTTTGGACATTGGTCGAGAAGCCCGACAACAACCACAACATCATTGGTACCAAATGGGTGTTTCGTAACAAGCAAGATGAAGATGGCCAAGTGGTTCGCAACAAAGCACGTCTCGTCGCCCAAGGTTACACACAAGTCGAAGGTATGGACTATGGTGAGACATATGCTCCCGTTGCTAGACTTGAGTCCATTCATCTTATTTGCCTATGCTAATCACCATAATATCACCTTGTACCAAATGGACATTAAGAGTGCTTTTCTAAATGGTGAAATAGAGGAGGAGGTTTATGTCAAACAACCTCCCGGCTTTATCAATCCTAAGAAACCAAATCATGTTTACAAACTTCACAAAGCTCTTTATGGTCTTAAACAAGCTCCTAGAGCATGGTATAAATGCTTGACCAAGTTCCTTACTACAAGTGGTTTTGAAATTGGTAAAATTGATTCTACTCTTTTTACTAAAAGGGTTAATGGAGAACTATTCATATGCCAAATTTATGTTGACGATATCATATTTGGTTCAACTAACCCTCTCTTTAGTGAAAAGTTTGGAAAGCTAATGTCAGAGAAGTTTGAGATGTCTATGATGAGTGAACTCAAATTCTTTCTCGGGTTGCAAATCAAGCAAACTAAGGAAGGTACATTTGTCTCTCAAAAAAAGTACACCAAGGACTTATTCAAGAAGTTCAATATGCAAGAATGCAAAGGTGTGTCTACACCCATGCCTACTAGTGGACATAATGATTTGACCAAAGATGGTGAACCAGTTGATCAAAAGGTTTATCGCTCTATGATTGGTTCATTGTTATACCTATGTGCTTCACGTCCCGATATTATGCTAAGTGTGTGCATGTGTGCACGATATCAAGCTGGTCCTAAAGATTGTCATCTTAAGGCTGTGAAAAGGATAGTGAGATATTTAATCCATACACCAAATTTTGGCATTTGGTATCCTAAGAGGTCTTCTTTTGATCTTGTTGGCTATTCTGACTCGGATTATGCCAGAGACAAGGTTGATAGAAAGTCCACTTCGGGTACTTGTCAATTTCTTGGTAGATCTCTTGTGTCTTGGTCTTCCAAGAAACAAAACTCAGTATCCTTATCCACCGCCGAAGCGGAATACATTGCCGCTGGTTCATGTTGTGCTCAATTACTTTGGATGACCCAAACTCTTAAAGATTACGGGATTTATGTGAAACATGTTCCACTGCTTTGTGACAATGAAAGTGCTATCAAAATGGTCATAATCTTGTACAACATTCTCGAACTAAGCATATTGAAGTTCGTCATCATTTCATTCGAGATCATGTTGCTAAGGGTGACATCAATCTTAAGCATGTTCGCACTAATAAGCAACTAGCGGATATATTCACTAAACCACTTGATGAGAAAGCATTTTGCAGGTTGAGAGGAGAATTGAACATCATTGATGCTTCGAACTTGGAGTAGAAACTCCACTGGATACATGCAAGACATGAGCTTATGACTAATCCATGATATATCTCTTATGATAACTATCCTATGTCTTGGATATATTTGCACCTTGCATGTTGTCTAACCCATGTAGGTGCTTGGTTGAATCTAATTCCATGAGATTGCGACTCACTCATATCCTGAGCAATCTCTACATCACCAAGACGCTACACAACAGTGGTTGAAGACAAGGAAGCACAAAACCATTCAAACATATCCTTTGACAAACTCTATATTAAGCTTCATGATTGTCATTTTTGGATGTACAAGTGCTTTTCCTTGCAAGAACTAACCCATGTAGGTAGATTAACTCAAACTCCAAATGGTGCTCCCAACTCTCGATGAGCTACATCAACCTTGAGCACCCACACGAGTTCAACTACATGAGCAAGAACCACATCACCACCCAAGGTATGTTATTCCATCTTAGAGAAGCTTTACTCCAAGACATGAGTCAAAGCAACTCAATAAGATGTGAATACATCAAGATGCTTAAACGAAAAATGGTAACCCCATTTTGAGCCTAAACGATGAGTATGACCTATGGTCAAGTGTTCTCACTTGACTCCTAAGTCAATATACTCTAACATAGGTGACTATGTCACCGCCCAATTCTAGATGAAGTTCTCTTGTGTTCTTTTCTGAGTTATTGCATTTGTCTCTTGCATATTTGTCTCTTTCTTTTTCAAAAAAAAAACTTCATCCAGAAACTTTCACTCTTTTCTCTTTGTTTTTGTTCTGCATATTTCTGCATCAAATTCATTGCAAATCTTTGTGAGATCTTACTTGACTAGTGAGCTGCGGTGACAAGTGTTTCTCTCTGTGATGAACTCGGTTTCACCGAATAGCTATTCTCGGTCCAACCGAATCCCTTCGGTACTACCAAAACATGCCACTCGGTGCCACCGATTTCGCAACAGGAAAAACAGTTTGCCACATATTCTATATTTCTTCTGACCCAGCTCCACTCAATGAATCTTATCCTCTACAAGCATCACAGTTTTATTCACTGCTTTGTACTGAATCTCAAGGACCAAACCTATTCGACGGATTCCAGGAAAAACCTTCTTGGAAATTGATGTCAAAGGGGGAGAGAGAGAACACATCACATCAAAGCTTATCATCAGAGAGAGAGAGAGATCACATCAAAAGCTTATCACCTACAAAGGAGAAAGTACTAAGGGGGAGAGAATACTCAAGGATCCCAGATGATTGATGTTCAAGAGGAGAGATGCCACATGTCTTTTTGGGGGAAAGACATGTTCATATGAGCTTATTTGAATTCAGTTCTATTCATATCCTTCAGCTCTGATTTTCTGTTTCCTATCTTCTCCAAATATCCCATGTCAGATTTAGGGGGAGCAAGACACCTAAGGAAAAGAAATCAGTCAAATTCATTGCACATCTTTATTCTTGGGGACATGTTGAATTCTATGTGGTACCTTGTACTCACTCTCTACATGTCATCCCAGTCTTTGTATTCTTGTGGTTTCTTTTGTTTGCTCTGGCTAGTGGATATACCTGTGTTATCTAACCTTGTTTGTGCAGGTTCATTCCATCCTAAGCCAACTCAAGACCACAAGGTAAGTATATGCATCAAAATCATGAGTATGAGGAGTTCTTGCTTATGTACATACTGTTTGCAAGAAGGACTCATGAGCATGAAGGTATTTTCCTTGATAATCTTTTGCTCTGATGCATATGGCCAAGATGCATGTAACACTTTGCCTACTCTGTCATGGTTATGCTCTCACATGCCTCTCTATTTCATAATTACATGAGTGCATACATGAAGGGGGAGCCTATGCTTGTTACATGTCCTTCCAAAGCTTTACTTGCTGTTCTTTATATCTTTATCCAAAGCTTTGATGTATGTTGCCATCAATTACCAAAAAGGGGGAGATTGAAAGCACAAGTGCTCCCTAGGTGGTTTTGATAATTGATGACAACATATCTCTTGTTGGACTAACATTTCGATCTAGCATGTTTCAGATAAGTTCAACAATGGAGTGGCATGGACTAAAGGTTGTGGGAACTCCTTCAAGATGCTAAGGACAAAGGATTGGCTAAAGCTTCAAGCTCAAGACTCTTCATTTTATATTTTAGTGATCCAAGATCACATTGAGTCTTTAGGAAAAGCCAATACTATCAAGGAGGGATGAGGTGTTGCTTAATGAGCCTCTTGCTTCATGTGCTTAATGATATGCTCCAAAATCCTCAACTACTTTCCCATATCCACATATGACCTAAACCCTAAGCCAAACTCGGTCCTACCGATTCTTCCTATCCGGCGCCACCGAGTTTCACTTGTCATTAGCCACTGCCAAACCCTAGCAATTTGGTTCTACCGATAAGGATCTCGGTCTCACCGAGATGGGGTTGCAAACTCTCTGTTTCCCTTTCGTAACTTTTCGGTCTTACCGAAAGAGCGAATCGGTCCCACCGAGATTGCAATGTAAACTCAGTGTTTCCCCTTTGTAACTTTTCGGTCTCACCGAGTTCCACTCGGTCTCACCGAAAGAGCAAATCGGTCCCACCGAGTTTGCCTGACCAACTCTCTGGTTAGCTAATTACCAAATTCGGTCTCACCGAGTTTGTGTAATCGGTCTCACCGAGATTACGTTATGCCCAAACCCTAACCATATCGGTCCTACCGAGTTGCATGTCAGTCCCATCGAAAATCACTAACGGTCACTAGGTTTACATTTTCGGTCCGACCGAGCTTATTGATTCGGTCCCACCGAGATTGGAAAACTGTGTAACGGTTGGATTTTGTGTGGAGGCTATATATACCCCTCCACCTCCTTCTCATTCGATGAGAGAGCCATCAAAACACACACACCATTCCAACTCATATGTTCTGATAGAGAACCACCTACTCATGTGTTGAGACCAAGACATTCCATTCCAACCATATGAATCTTGATCTCTAGCCTTCCCAAGTTGCTTTCCACTCGAACCTTCTTTCCACCAAATCCAAATCCTATGAGAGAGAGTTGAGTGTTGGGGAGACTATCATTTGAAGCACAAGAGCAAGGAGTTCATTACCTACACACCATTTGTTACTTCTTGGAGAGTGGTGTCTCCTAGATTGGCTAGGTGTCACTTGGGAGCCTCCGACAAGATTGTGGAGTTGAACCAAGGAGTTTGTAAGGGCAAGGAGATCGCCTACTTCGTGAAGATCTACCGCTAGTGAGGCAAGTCCTGTGTGGGCGATGGCCATGGTGGGATAGACAAGGTTGCTTCTTCGTGGACCCTTTGTGGGTGGTTGCTTCTTCGTGGAACCTTCGTGGGTGGAGCCCTGTGTGGACTCGCGCAACCGTTACCCTTGGGTGGAGCCCTGTGTGGACTCGCGCAACCGTTACCCTTCGTGGGTTGAAGTCTCCATCAACGTGGATGTAGGATAGCACCACCTATCCGAACCACGGGAAAAACATCCGTGTCTCCAATTGCGTTTGAATTCTCCAAACCCTTCTCTTTACATTCTTGCAAGTTGCATGCTTTACATTCCGCTGCTCATATACTCTTTGCATGCTTGCTTGATATGTATTGCGTGTGTTGAAATTGTGCCTAAACTCCACTTAAACCGAAAAAGCTTAAAAATTGCAACTTTAGCTCTAAGTGTCTAATCCCCCCCCCCTTTAGACACATCTACTTCTAGATCCTACAAATAGATCGGGAGTTCCACCGCCAGAAGCCTCCGTAGCCACCGAAAACCAATCTAGACCCGTTCCGGCACCATGCCGGAGGGGGAATGTAACACCCCGGATATGATTTACCTAATATGTAATCCAACTCTTGCCATTTCCGGCTCTAAGTTATTTTATTTTCTCGGGTTCGGGTTTTTGTCTTCGTGTGTTGTTGTCGTTGTCATGCATCTCATATCATGTCATCATGTGCATTGCATTTGCATACGTGTTCGTCTCATGCATCCGAGCATTTTCCCCGTTGTCCGTTTTGCATTCCAGCGCTCCGTTCTCCTCTGATGGTCATTTCTACCTTTCTTTCGTGTGTGGGGGTTAAACATTTCCGGATTGGACCGAGACTTGCCAAGCGGCCTTGGTTTACTACCGGTAGACCGCCTGTCAAGTTTCGTACCATTTGGACTTCGTTTGATGCTCCAACGGTTAACCAAGGGACCGAAAAGGCCTCGTGTGTGTTGCAGCTGAACACCCCTCCATTTTGGCCCAAAACCCATCAAAACCCTCTCCATCATCTAGAGCGTTCGATCACGATCACATGGCCGAAAACCGCACCTCATTTGGACTCTCCTAGCTCCCTCTATGCCTATAAATACACCCCCTCCGAAATTCTCGTTTCCCCTCTCCCGAAACCCTAGATCCACCTCCACCCGCCGCCGCCGGACAAAAACCCGCAGGCCGGACATTGTCCGCTTCCCCGCCGGCCACTCCGGGAATGCCACGTGGCGCCCGAGGCGCCCACATCGCCGCCGACCGCACCGGCCCGCGCGGCCCGGGGCAGGCCCCCGCGGCCCAGCCGCTCGGCGCCCTCCTCCTCTCGCCGCCCCGCCGCCTCATTTCCCGCGCCGCCGCCCGGAGACCCGCGCCGACCACCGCCCCCATCGCCGTAGACTCGCCACGCGCCGCCGCCCGGAGCTCCGGCGTCGCCCGACCCTGCCGCGCCGCCCCATCCTCGCGATCACCCCCGGATCCGGCGCCCCCAAGCCCTCTCCGGCCTTCTACGTCGTCTCCGGCCACCGCGACCCTCAACTCCGGCGAAGACTCCGGCGGCCTCGTTTTCCGTGCGGCTGGATCTGGATCTGAGTTACCCCCTCGGTTGACTTTTCTCAGAAAACCCTAATTTTATTGCCATGTTCATCATGCCGTAACTTTGCACCCGTAGATCCGTTTTGGGCATATAGCATATCAAAATGTTCGTCTCAGAGAGTACATCATTTCGTCTCCTTGCATCATTTTCATTTGAGTTCATCTTGATGCCCGAAATGCTGTTGGAAGAGTGCTATTTGAGTTAAGTGTCAGATCTGCTGCACCAAATAGCTATTTGTCATTTTTTGCCATGATTATTGTGTGCATGATATGCCCCTGAGCTCTACATGAGTTTTGTTATATGCTTTGCCATCTTTCCAGAGGTGCTATCCATGTATTTCTGTGATGTGTGTGGTGACTAGCACAAGCTTGCAAAGTGGTGCATTCGTTAATGTTGATTCCAGGGACTTAGCAATTCCACTGTCCTTGGACTGTTTATAACAATATGCCATATGTTCATGTTGTTTCCTAGTGATACGTGCCTCTTTTGAGGATGGTCAGTAAGGGTGATTTTATAATCTTGTAGTGCTCTATCCATCCATGTCTTTGTTTGCAATTATGGAGCACCCTAGCTTGAGACAATCGAGCTCTACTTTTGTTATTTCGTGAATCTGGGCAGATTGTCTACTTGTTAGCGATTTTGCCGAGGATGTTGTAGTTGATCCGTGCATGCCATGTTGTTGTTCTTGCCATGTCTAGCTTGTATAATGTGTATTCTTGATGGATGTATGCTTATATTATCATGAATTGCTCTGTAGTGAGTGCATCGAGCTCGTAAACATGCCTACTTGATATCTGATTCGCATGCTCCAGTTTTTCACTAAGTCTGAGATCTGTTTATGTTTTTGCCATGTTCACATGCTTGCAATTGTATTTTATGATCCCTTTTGGCTCAAGGTAACTAAGGGACTTTTGTTAAGATCTTTGAGTAGATCCATGCCATGCTTTACTTTGCCATGTTAAGTTCCTGTAGCATATAGTTTTCATGCTTCAAAGTGTGCTACCTGATCTGAAATTCCAGACAAGTGTTAATTTCACTAAGTCTGAAATCTGTTTACCAATTGCACTTTTGCCATGCTTGTTTGAACCTGTTAATGGATGAATTGGCCGTAGCTCAGTGTTCATCTTTTGTTAAGCATCATGAATGGATCCCTGCCATGTATTTTGTTGCCATGTTTGGGTGCTGTAGCATGCTTAACTTGTTGCATTTAGATGGCTACTTGCTGTTTATCGCAGACCGTTGCCATATTTGAATTGCTTGCCATTTCCAAACCGTGCATCCGATTCCGGTGTTCTTTATATTGATTTCAACCGAAATCACCTCACCTTTCCAGTGGCGCTCTTATATTTCCAAGTTGAGGCCAGGTTCATTCATTCCTTGTCAAATCTTGCATATGCATCACATACCGCATCCCGCATAGCATACCATGTTTGCATCATGTTGTTTGAGCTTTGCACGTGGTTGATTGTGTTCTTGTTGCTTGTTTGTCTTGCTTGGGTAGAGCCGGGAGACGAGTTCGCTAACGAGGAGCCCGTTGAGTTTGCTTTCGAGGATCCAGTCAACTCTGACAACTTTGCAAGCAAGATGATCATACCCTCGAAATCACTTCTATCTTTGCTTTGCTAGATGCTCGCTCTTTTGCTATGCCTATGCTACGATGCCTACCACTTTATTATCATGCCTCCCAAATTGCCATGTCAAACCTCTAACCCACCATGTCCTAGCAAACCGTTGATTGGCTATGTTACCGCTTTGCTCAGCCCCTCTTATAGCGTTGCTAGTTGCAGGTGAAGATTGGAGATCGTTCCTTGTCGGAACATTATTTACTTGTTGGGATGTCATTATATTATCTTGTTATCTTAATGCATCTATATACTTGGAAAAGGGTGGAAGGCTCGGCCTCTCGCCTAGTGTTTTGTTCCACTCTTGCCGCCCTAGTTTCCGTCATATCGGTGTTATGTTCCCGGATTTTGCGTTCCTTACGCGGTTGGGTAATAATGGGAACCCCTTGATAGTTCGCCTTGAATAAAACTCTTCCAGCAATGTCCAACCTTGGTTTTACCATTTGCCACCTAGCCTCTTTTTCCCTTGGGTTTCCGGAGCCCGAGGGTCATCTTATTTAAACCCCCCCGGGCCAGTGCTCCTCTGAGTGTTGGTCCAACCTAGAGCACCGTGCGGGGCCGTCCCTTGGCAACTTGGGTTACGTTGGCTCCCGTACGCTTAGCTTATCCAGTGTGCCCTGAGAACGAGATATGTGCAGCTCCTATCGGGATTTGTCAGCACATTCGGGCGGTGTTGCTGGATTTGTTTTAACTTGTCGAAGTGTCTTGTAGAACCGGGATGCCGAGTCTGATCGGAATGTCTCGGGGAGAAGGTTTATCCTTCATTGACCGTGAGAGCTTGTCATGGGCTAAGTTGGGACTCCCCTGCAGGGATTTGAACTTTCGAAAGCCGTGCCCGCGGTTATGGGCAGATGGGAATTTGTTAATGTCCGGTTGTAGATAACTTGAACCTTAACTTAATTAAAATGAATCAACTGTGTGCGTTACCGTGATGGTCTCTTCTCGGTGGAGTCCGGGAAGTGAACACGGTGTTGGAGTAATGTTTGCCGTAGTTGGTTCTCTAGTGATTCGTTCGTGCTTTGCCTTCTCTTCTCGCTCTCTTTTGCGAACATGTTAGCCACCATATATGCTAGCCGCTTGCTGCAGCTCCACATATTACCTTGCCTTACCTATAAGCTTAAATAGTCTTGATCGCGAGGGTGCGAGATTGCTGAGTCCCTGTGGCTCATAGATTACTTCCAAACCAGATGCAGGGCCTGATGACTCCGTTCCAGATGACGCGCTTGAGCTCAAGTGGGAGTTCGACGAGGACTCACGCCGTTACTATGTGTCTTTCCCTGATGATCAGTAGTGGTGCCCAGTTGGGGCGATCGGGACCGTGTCGCATGTTGGGTTGATCTTTTATTTTGGCACCGTAGTCGGGCCATGAGTGATTGGATGATGTAATGCTATTTATGTACTTTGTTTGACGTGGCGAGTGTAAGCCAACTATGTACCTTCCCCTTTTATTATCTATATTACATGGGATGTTGTGAAGATTGCCTTACTTGCGACATTGCTTTCAATGCGGTTATGCCTCTAAGTCGTGCTTCGACACGTAGGAGATATAGCCGCATCGAGGGCATTACAAGTTGGTAATCAGAGCCTTCCCCGACCTTAAGAGCCCCCACTGCTTGATCGTTTTTAGCAGCCGTTGTTGAGTCTAGAAAAATGTTTTGTGTCATTTAGGAATTATATATCGGAGAGTTTAGGAATTCTTTTTACTCCCCAGTCCCTTCATCGCTCTGGTAAGGCTTCCTGAGTAGAGTTTTGACTCTTCTCTTCTCAAATTTCACTAATTTTTTTTAGGATCACGCGGGTATCTTGGAATCGTTCTGATGGATTTGTGACGAGAACATTGTTCTTGGTGCCTCCTGTCAGTTAGGGGTTGTGGCAGTGTCCCGGGGAGTTGAGCTCCGAGGTGTTGTCGTCACAATTTTATCGTTGCAGTTCTAGAATACCTGAGTTTAGTTCGCCAACATCGAAAATCTCTTTTATGCAGTTGTTGGTGAGATAACCTCGACGCCACCCAGTACTGGGGCGGGAGTTCGGGAGTGTTGCCATAACTTGTATAACGGATGCTTTTCGAAGGTTGAGGTAGATGGTTTTCGAAGTTTTTCTCGGTTATGTGTTGAAGGATGGATACAGCTGGATGTAGGATTTGCTAGATTTGGGTGAGATATTATGCTTCCCCTGTATCCCCAACACCTGATTGCATAACCGGAAAGGTTCGGGAGTTTCTTAGGTGGGAATTCTTGTAGCTCTAGTTCTTATTCCACGGATATTTGGTTTGAGATTGGGATTTCTTACCGAGTATTCGTTCTTGTTCCGTACCTTGTTGATTTATTCCTCTACCTAAATTCTAAGTGGCTTCTCAATTTATGGATATGTCACCATTTCAAGTGGAATGCATTCGTTCTTATGTTCGGATGTGAAGACTATATGTTGCAATTTCATCCCGCTTGATTCAGCTTCAATTTTATCTATCAATGTGCTAACGGATATCACCCTCTTCAAGATGGCTCCCGCTAAGAGCAGCAATCAGAATCAGAATCAGGATCCGCCACCACCTCCCCCTCCTTCGGAGGCATGGCAAGTTGTGATGGCCGCAACCAATGCAAACACGCAGTTGATCATGCAAATTCTTCAAGAGCGCAATCAAGCGAACCAAGGCAACCAAGGAAGCAATCAGAATCACTTTGCTACACTCAACCAGTTCCTGGCTAACCAGTCAAAGACCTTCAGCAATTGTGTTGAGGCAACTGATGCTGACGATTGGCTTGTGGACTTATGCAAGCATTTCGAGTGCAGTAACGTCAGGCCTGAGGACTTTGTCAAGTTCGCTTCCTTCCAACTCAAAAACCAAGCTGCAGAATGGTTCCAGCAGTACAAAGATTCCAGAGGAGGCCGTGTGATTACCTGGGATGAATTCCGTCAAGACTTCAAAGCTCATCATATTCCTCAGAGCGTGGTTGAAAGCAAGCGTGAGGAATTCCGCAACCTGAAGCAAGGCTCTTTGTCTGTCTATGACTACAACAAGTTGTTTCAGAAGCTCGCTCGCTTTGCTAAGCAGGACGTCCCTGACGAGAAGAGCATGATATACCAGTTCAGGGGTGGTCTTAGAGAAGAAATCCAGCTAGCTCTTATTCTCTTTGAGCCCTTGAGGTACGTTGAGTTCTACAACATGGCATTGAAGCAAGAGGCTGCTCAACTGAAGTGTGATGCCTCCAAGAAGCGAGTCAGAGATGCTACTCCTTCTTCCTCTACTCAAGTGGCCAAGCAGTAGAAGTATTGGCTTCCTCCTCCTCCGTTCCGTCAGCCGTATCAGCAGAAGAGCAAAGGTGGCAGTGGATCTTCCCCCCCACCCAACCCCGGCTTTCAGAACAAGACTTCATCTCAAGCTCCAAGATCGAGTGCTCTGTATCACCGTCCGCTTTCAGAGGTCACGTGCAACAAGTGTCAACAGAAGGGTCACTATGCCAACAAATGCTTCAATCAGAGGCGCCTCCCTCCTCCACTACAACAAAAACTGCAAGTAGACACGCTCAATTTCATACGTAGAGACGTGTTATTTCATCTCTAAGCAACTATAGAGTCGCTTTAGTAAAGCGTCCTTGGAGCGTCTCCCCACGGACCGTCTCAAAACATGTAGACACGCTTGCTAAGCGTGTATACATGTCTTGAGACGCTATATTGAGACGTTGAAAATCGTCTATTTTACATAAAGACGTTTCTTGAGACGTTCATTCACGTCCAAAGAAACATACCATCATCATGAGCTTAATACTTATACATGCTATGTAGAGCTATGTAGAGACGTTTAGTTCGTCTTCAAATATACGCAAGCTTCCTTGTAGCTATGGAATATTTTAATTTAAATAATATTTTATTTATTTCGAATTTGTGTTCACCATTTCGATCACTTTTCATGCCACAAATGCATGTGCAGATTGATCAAACCACATCACCAAGTGCATTCTCACACTTGGCATTCAAAAAGAATTGCATTCTCACACAATTAGCATAAAGTGGATAAATTAATAGGAACAAATACCTCCACTGAAAGTGTGGAGCTCACAAATGAGATATTCATACAGAAGATACAAATAATTACGAAAACCCTACAAAGTAGAACTAAGTACTCCTTTGAAGCTAAAATCTATACATCATCTATAATATTTGTTCATTTGAAGATTATTCATCTGTAGTTGCTCCTGGCTCGTGCAATGCACTCCTTTTCTGAATCCTCTAACCTGAAAAAGGTAGATAACAAAGAAAAGTTTAGATGCAATAACCTTTTAGACTATCATGACATTGTAAGAGATGTACAGTACCAATATTTCGTGGTTGTGTTGGACTAGCAATGTTCTGTGTCTGTGTTCGGAGGGGCTGGCTTAGATTGTTTTTTACCTAAACCACAAAGATTCTTCATCAATAATAAATCATAAGTACGGACATTGGAGAATACTCGATTGCTTTTATGCAAGTGGACTTAAATGTGACCGAGGCCAAGCAATAACATAACCAATAACATCACTTACTGTTTTGAATTTTTCATATGGTCACACCAGTCTCTCATCTCCAACATTTGAAACACGGCGAATAAAAATTACAAATATATTGCTCTCCAAGCATGTTTCCTCTGACCACATATGTTTAATCTTACTCACTAAAGCTCCTTTTGCCAGAAGTTTACTTTTGTTTCTCGATTTCATCAAATACAACAAGACTTCAGTTTTGCCTTATTATTAAAAGAAATGAAATAGTCATTATCACAAACCTGCTTAGTGACTTCGTGAAGCTGCACACTTTGTTCAAGGCTACTTTGCTTGGTTGCATTGCTAGTTTCAGCATGAGCATTCTGCGATTGACTGAGAATAGGTGCAAATGTAGACACGAGATCAGCTATAATCAGGGAAGATAAATTACAGGAGGTCTGATATGATGCATAGTAAATGCACTACCTAATCACCCTTATTATGTACATATTGATCCTATATTGTTCCTGGTTGTACCATAGACATGATTATGAACTCTTCTCTTTACCAGCTCCAGGATTTCTATAGTGCAATTGCTCGTCACTAAGATTATTACTATGACAAATAGACACCCTCATATTACTACATACTGCAGATTTCCATAATTATCACATTTTGTTGCATTAGAGTTACTTGCTACTGCTGCTGCTGGTAGTTCATGACGATATCACGTGCTAAAAAAATCAATGGCGAGCAAATACCCTACTTGTATGAAACAGTACACCACACTTCTTCTAATCCTTTGTTTGAATATACCTGGTTAGTGAACTGGTCGCTTAGTAAAGCTGATCGGCCCTATCTAACTTTTCAATGCGTGCTTTCTACAGTTGAGGCTTAGTTCAGCTGCAACTAAACATGGTAGAAAAAATGTTTGAGCTTACAAATCATTTTAATTTGACTAGTAGATTCAGGAGGATTTTTGGTAATGAATCATCAATCTCTGTAGGGCCTTGTAATTTTCCTTCATCTGGTTCTACATAAAGTCTTTGACAAAACAATGTTAAAATCATATGCTAATCAACAAGGCTAATGAAAGGAACGTGTGCATAGAAACATATGCCAAGTTCATGCATTTCACTTCCATTATCAAATAAAGAACTGAACTATGTGAGATCCAATATGAACATACCAAAAAGTAGAAGAAAATTGCATACATACAGCTTGAGCCATGTTCTTATGATCATGCAAAAAACCATAAAATTTATGCCAGATTTGGAGGCCACTTATGCTCACAGTGAAAGTGCATAATTTTATTAGTGCTATTGAGAGGCATCATGTTAGAAGTATAGTACAAGGGCAGCACTGCAGGCAACATTCTTACCAAGCTTAAGTCAGTAATATTGTCTGCAAGTGCCAATCATCATGCAAACCTTCGGTGTAACAAATTTTGACATATGCTGCTTGTGTCTATCACTACAAAAGTAAAAAAAAAAACTATTCGACCAGCTTTTTTATCTTCAAATTGAAAATATCTACTTTTACATTGTTACCTGTTAACGAAGGCCAATTGTTCGTAATCTTTCACAGTTGCATCTTCAATCACATCCTAAGTATTGCTTTTTAACTCGTGAGACTGCATCAAACTATGAAAGGCAACTGTACAAAAGCCATATAATGCTATCTAATCTCATAACGGACAATATGAGAGATTTAGTATTAATAGTAGATTGTACATTCTTGCCACCAGGAATAAATGATGTAAAATACCATGCTAATACAGTTGACCACCTATGTTAGATGTGAACCTAAGGTGAGACAGTGTTGCGAAGTGCACTATATTATTTAGATTCAGACAATAATATAGATTATGCGTCAAAGGCTCACAGAACCAGCAATAGATTATGCGTCAGTAATTCAGTAACCTGATGCAGATCCTACGGTATTTCAACAAAGCATAGAAGATCACCACAAGAGAATGTGCACCCTGCTCAGAAGACATTTACGTGTTAAAACGACAAGATTTTACATCACATTTTCCATGTTTGATTTTACTTTTACCAGACTAACAAGCCACTTCCCAATTTTGATCTGCCGGACAAACATACCAACACCATGCCATGCATTACAGACTCAATTAGAGGAAATTGATTACTCATTGTACCAATCAACTACTACAGCAACCAGCTTTGACTTTATAATCCGCAACTACACTACATAGATCACGTTTCAGTAAAAAAGGATCCACTAGAAGTCAACAACGACAGGCATGTTCAATAGGAACATAGAAGAGAGTAGAAGAAAACTGAAAGAGGCTACTTTTTTAATGCTAAAAGTTGTACAGGAGATGTAATTCGAGGGAATACCTACTTGACGAGGTGGAGGCCTGAAGATATTGGATGGAGCCGACCGCTGCTTGAGGACGGTGTAGCCACGGAAAACGCGGCAGAGCTCCTGGTGGAGGATGACACTGGCGTGGATGCTTGGTGATGGTGCGGACGACGCCAGGAGGAGCGCGGCTTGGCGACGGCGAGGACGGACGCCGGCGGTATCCAACTGGCGAAGTCGCCGACGGAGGAGAATGGGAAGTCGCCAGCGGAGATAGGAGCTCGCGCCGGAGAGCAGGGCATGTGGGTGTGGCTTCTTCCGCGCGGGATGGCGGGATGAGGGGTGCACGGGGCGCGCTGCTGCCGGCGGAGATTGGAATAGATCTGGAGGTTGAAGAATTGGGGAGGTAGGGAGATGGCGGCGTGGGGAAAACATGCGGACAGGTATTGGAGCGAAAAAAAGTCCAATCGTAACGCGCGAAATCTAGGCGGTAAAGAAAAATAATTTAGAGCATCAAAACTAAAAAAGCGAGAAAAGTTTACGCGCGTCAAATTTTTATTCTTGTCATTTTTATGTGCGTATATAACACAGATAAATGGTACTCTCTCTGAATCAAATATAAAACGGCTTTTGACACTACTAGCAAATATGCCCGTGTGTTGCAACGGAAAAAAGAATAACCCGACATGATGATCCCCTTCTAGTAAAAGAATACATCGTGCAAGGCTCGAGGATCGGGCTATAGAAACATGATAGGCATAAAGGAAAATTTTGAACATAGGTAAGAATGAGATAAGTACTTTTAAAAGGCCATTCAGAAAATATTAAATTTGAAGGTCTAATTTCCTAAGAACATTCACGTTATTGTCATTTTTAGTTTGAAGTTGCTTCTAAGCTACTTGTTCTAACTCCTAAACAAATTGACACGAAAAATTGACATTGGAATGACATACTAATGACCACGGCAAGGTGATGCCGAAATTGCCAACATTTGGTTCACGTCCACAGGTGGCACGGATCATGTGACAAAACCAACAATAACAATAGGAAAAGGAACAGTGTCTAGGAGATTGGCGACATCTAGGTGAATATATGGGTGCTAAAAAACATCATCGGGAGCGACGTACGATTGTAGTAGTCGATGTAGATTAAATAGCAAATTTGTCCTTCAAGTTGCACTCTTCGAGATTTTCTTCATTTGAATAGACTTTTCTTGCCGATACAATACTGGTGGCGTGTGGATTCGACCGAGGAAGCTCTGATGCGTTGCTGATGATAACAGCGGCTAGATGCTCCGAGATGACGACGGCGGCATCAGGTTCCTGTGGCGGCTAAGGGCAATGGCTATATGCCTGAGAAAGAAGTATATGAGTAGTATGGGAAAAGGCGTGGTTACTGCTGTATTGTATTTTAGGAAGAGGTTAGGGTGACCTATTCATGTTCATGTATTACGTGACAAAAGATTGTAGCCCCATACTGTATACTGTGGTGAAACTTTGCAATATACCAACGAGCGGCCAAGCAAACGATCGATTGATCACACGTGGAGGCCCTAGTACAACGGTGCACTTGGACGACCGTTAGGCTGTTTGGCCAAGTCTTCGTCAATGGTCACGTCCTTTCCTATTTGGCGAATAGGTCGCTGTCTAGCAACCTAGCTAGTGCATGCCCTCCTGCGCGCTTGTCGACAGTATAGGCCGGCCCGGTCTAGTTTTTTCCCACCCCATTTTGGAAGGTTCTAGAATGCTTCCATGAACTGGTTTTCTTCTTATTTTTCTTTGATATTTCTTCTGATTTTTTATTCTTTCTATATTTCTTGTTTCTCCCTTCCCCTCTTTTTTATTTTCACATTTTGCACTATTTACATATTTTTCATTTTCTTTTTACAAGTTTATTATTTATTAATTTTTTAAAAAAATTGTGAACATCATTTTCCAATTCAGGAACTTTTCTCAGATCCTGAACATATTTTTAAATCATTAACAAATTTTGAAATCATGAATATTTTTTATGAAACAATGAACGTTTTCAAATTCACGAACATTTTTTCAATTATTGTGAAAATTATTTTTGAAAGTTCTGAACATTGTTATGATTCTTCGAACATTTTTTGAGTCAATGAAGATTTTTCGAACGGAGACAATTTTTTCAAAGCTTGTGAAAATTTTATGTAAATCGATGAATATTTTCGGAATAGCTGAACAATTTTTGAAACGATTAACAGCTTTTGAAATTCATGAATATTTTGCGTTTGATGTATTTTTTTGAAATGCATGAACCTTTTTTAATTCACAATAATTTTATTTTTGTGAACTGTGTTTTAAAAATTCATGAACATCCTTTGAATTCGCGTATTTTTTTTCAAATTCACGAAAAAAATCCATTATCATAAAAATTATTTTTAATCAAAAAACATTTTTTTTCTACAAAAATTTCCAAAATTAACATTTTTCTGGAAATTTTGATTTTTTCTAAATTGTTTTAAAGACGAAAAACGAAAACAGAACAAAGCCCTAGAAAAAAAATAGGGGGCGTCCCTCCCCGTTTATGGCCTGGTCCAATAGGGCATGACGGACTCAATATCACGAGGTTCCTTCTTCTGACCAACAATTGTGTCGTAGATCAAATCTCTAACCTGTATACCAATGTTCGATTCCTGGCAGCCTCTCAAATTTTTGTCAGATTTGAACGGACTAAAACTGACGAAGGACGTATGAAGAAGAATAATTGGATGAAAAAAGGTTTAGAAACAATCCATCTTTTAATATTGTAAAATAAATATAAATAGTATAATAAATACAGAGAGGGTAATAAATACAAGCCTCTTAATAGTCATCCGATCTACCATACTAATAACTAGTATTTTTGACTTTTTTCCTTGTCAGATCAAATTGTATTCAATCAATAGAATTTTTTGTGAAAAATATATCATTCCAATATAAAATATTCACATACAATTTTTTTGGGAAACCCATATAGAAAAGACCCACAATTTTTTTAACTTTGACTCACTTCATTTACAAATACAAAACTATTGGTTTGGTTGATTTAGTTCTATTTGATAAGCCTAACATTGGTGCAGAGCGACGTCGGCTTGGTGGCAAACGTTTGGAAGTTATGGCTGGGAGGAGGAGCATGGGAGCTTTGTGGAAGGGGCGATTTGGTCGACCGACGAGGGAGCAAAGTCGAGTGACATGGGTGTTTGGCTTGGGGTTGAGCAACGACGGTGCGAGAGCTCTGACTGTGGAAGCAACAACTAGGTGGCAACAACTATGTATCCAATGTATGTTCGGTTCGGAAGATGAGCTCATGTGTGTTTCAGTTTTAGCACAGCTAATACTTTGTGACTATGCAATGAAAAAGATTACCATTATTCAAAGGTTTCTTAGGTCCAATAATAGCGCCGCATACTAAAACGTCTCAAAAATCGTCTCTAAGCTGAATTTCATATGCATATTTGTTTCTGCAAATGTCTAGTTATAATAAAAGGTTTGAGGCGCTTTGTAAGCGTCTTAGAAAACGTCTTTAATTTGCTCTGTTCACGAGCCTAGAGACGAATACAAAAAGCGTCTTAGGAAAAGCGACTATACGTGCCTATTTTGTTGTAGTGCTCCTTCTCCTGTGAGATCGGCAAGTACAGCTGTGGTCAAACATAACCCCAAGCACGCCAAGGTCAACTTGCTGAATGCAGCTCACGCAGAGGACTCGTCAGATGTCATCATGGGTAACTTTCCAGTTAACTCTATTCCCGCAAAAGTTCTTTTTGACACTGGTGCATCGCGTTGTTTCATGTCAAGATCATTTGTTTCCAAGCATGACTTCGTTTCGCAAATGTTGGGTAAACCTATGGGAGTGGTTTCTCCGGCTAAGTCTATGAGGGCTACTTCAATAGTCCCGGATGTTTCTATCATGCTGGGTGATTTCAAGTTTCTGGCTTCTCCAATGGTGCTTGGTAACTCGGATATTGATCTTATTCTCGGGATGGATTGACTTTCTAAGCACAAGGCTCAGCTTGATTGTGCAGCCAGGCAAATTCAATTGACTCATTCGTCTGAGGATGTAATTGTCTTTGCCGCTAATGACGATACAATCCGTCTGTTTTCTCTCAATGAGAAGGGTGAACTGGATGCCATCTTGCAAATTCCAGTCGTTTGCGAATATCAAGACGTCTTTCCAGAAGAGCTTCCAAGAATGCCTCCGCACCAGCCAGTTGAATTCGTCATCGATCTTGAGCCTGGCACGGAACCGGTTTGCAAGCGTCCTTACAAGCTCGGACCTGAAGAGTTGAAGGAGCTGAAGAAGCAACTCGATATTCAAGAGCGAATGGGCCTCATCCGACCCAGTTCCTCTCCGTGGGGTTGTGGAGTACTTTTTGTGAAGAAGAAGGATTGAGAGGACCGACTTTGTGTTGACTACCGTCCATTGAACAAGAAGACTATCAAGAACAAATACCCACTTCCCAACATCAACGAGCTGTTCGAACAACTCAAAGGTGCCCAAGTATTCTCCAAGCTTGATATCCGTATGGGTTATCATCAGATTCGAATCCATGAGCAAGATATTCCCAAGACGGCTTTCAGGACAACCTATGGTTCATATGAATACACTGTCATGTCTTTTGATCTCGTCAACGCTCCTCCGACTTTCTCTCGCATGATGAACTTCATCTTCAACGCCTACACCAATGAATTCGTTTTGGTCTATCTCGATGACATTCTGGTCTTTTCGAAGAACAAGGAAGATCACGCCAAGCACTTGCGTTTGGTGCTCGATAAGCTCAGGGAACACCAGTTCTACGCCAAGTTCTCAAAGTACGAGTTTTGGCTCGATGAGGTTCTTTATCTTGGGCATATCATCTCTGCCAAGGGCATTGCGGTGAATCCTGAGAAGGTGTCTGCAATTGTGAATTGGGAACCACCTCAGAACGTGAATCAACTACGTAGCTTCCTCGGTCTCGCAAGCTACTGTCGAAGGTTCGTTGAGAATTTTTCTAAGATCGCGAAGCCTCTTTCAAACCTTCTCCAGAAGCACGTCAAGTACGTTTGGTCTCCGGAATGTGACATCGCTTTCAACACTTTGAAAGAGAAATTGGTCACTGCTCCAGTTCTGACTCCTCCTAATGAATCCAAACCGTTCGAGGTCTTCTGCGATGCCTCTCTCCAAGGTCTTGGTGCAGTGTTGATGCAAGAGAAGAAAGTTGTGGCTTATACCTCTCGCCAGTTGAAGCCCAACGAGAAGAACTACCCCACTCATGACCTCGAGTTAGCGGCAGTTGTGCATGCTCTTTTGACTTGGAGACATCTCTTATTGGGAAGAAAAGTGGACATTTTCACTGACCACAAGAGTCTCAAGTACATCTTCACTCAGCCTAATCTCAACCTCAGGCAGACTCAATGGGTCGAAATGATTCAAGAGTATAATCCGAGTATCGAGTATACTCCAGGCAAGGCCAATGTGATTGCTGACGCATTGAGCAGGAAGGCTTACTGCAACAGTTTGATTCTCAAGTCTTATCAACCCGAGCTTTGTGAAGCTTTCCGCAAACTCAATCTGCAAGTTGTTCCTCAAGGTTTCCTCGCCAACCTTCAAGTCTCTCCTACCTAGGAAGACCAGATTCGCGAGGCTCAACTTCTTGATGCTATGGTGAAGAAGGTAAAGATTGGGATTGCCGAGAGTCAACCCAAGTACAAGTGCTACTGTCTTGATGACAAGGATACTCTCTTCCTCGAGGATCGTATTGTTGTGCCCAAAGGTGATCTTCGTAAGGTTATCATGAACGAGGCTCACAATTCACTCCTCTCCATCCACCCTGGGAGCACGAAGATGTATTAGGACCTCAAGCAGGCTTATTAGTGGACTCGAATGAAGCGCAAGATTGCTCAGTTCGTGAATGAGTGTGATGTCTGCAGAAGAGTGAAGGCAGAACACCAAAGGCCAGCTGGTCTCCTCCAACCTCTTGTCATTCCAGAATGGAAGTTTGACCACATTGAGATGGACTTCGTGACTGGGTTTCCAAAGTCCAAGCGTGGCAATGATGCTATATTCGTTGTCATCGACAAACTCACTAAAGTGGCTCACTTTCTGCCTATCAAAGAGTCTATCACTGCAGCTCAATTGGCAGAGCTCTATACCTCTCGGATTGTCTCTCTGCACGGTATTCCATAGGTGATCTCTTCAGACCGTGGCAGGATCTTTACCTCCAAGTTTTGGGAGTCTTTTCAGAAGGCCATGGGCACCAACATCCGCTTCAGTACAGCTTTCCATCCTCAAACTAGCGGTCAAGTCGAGCGTGTCAACCAGATTCTTGAAGATATGCTCAGGGCTTGTGTGATCTCCTTCGGCATGAAGTGGGAGGATTGTCTTCCATATGCTAAATTCTACTACAACAACAGTTTTCAAGCAAGTTCGGGCAAGGCCCCATTCGAAATTCTGTATGGCAGGAAGTGCCGTACCCCTCTCAACTGGTCTGAAACCGGTGAACGTCAACTTCTGGGAAATGACTTAACCACAGAGGCAGAGGAAATGTGTAAAGTCATTCGAGATAACCTCAAAGCAGCGCAATCGCGCCAGAAGACCTACTATGATAGTAAGCACCGTGATTTGGCTTTCGAGATCAGAGATCATGTTTACCTCCGCGTCTCTCCAATGAAAGGTACTCGCCGCTTCGGTATCAAAGGGAAGCTTGCCCCTAAATACGTGGGACCTTTCAAGATCGTCAGCAAGAGAGGCGATCTCGCCTATCAACTCGAGCTTCGTTCAAACTTTGCAAATGTGCAGGACGTGTTCCATGTCTCTCAGCTCCGCAAGTGCTTCAAGACTCCTGACCGCACCGTCAAATTCGAAGTCATTGATCTCCAAGAAGACCTTTCTTACCATGAGCACCCTGTTGCTATTCTTGAAGAAACTGAGCGCAAGACTTGCAATAAGTCAATCAAATTCCTCAAAGTCAAGTGGTCACACCATTCCGACCGTGAAGCCACCTGGGAACGCGAGGATCACCTCCGTTCTAAGTACCCGGCGTTTTTCCAGTCCTAGATCTCGGGATGAGATCCTTTCGTAGTGGTGGAGTGTTGCAACACCCCGGATGTAATTTACCTTATTTGTACTCCAACTCTTGCCGTTTCCGGCCTAAGTTACTTTATTTTCCTTGGGTTCGGGTTTTTGTCTTCGTGTGTTGTTGCCTTTGTCATGCATCTCATATCATGTCATCATGTGCATTGCATTTGCATACGTATTCGTCTCATGCATTCGAGCATTTTCCCCGTTGTCCATTTTGCATTCCGGCGCTCCTATCTCCTCCGGTGGTCCTTTCTACCTCTTTTTGTGTGTGGGGGTTAAACATTTCCGGATTGAACCGAGACTTGCCAAACGGCCTTGGTTTACTACTGGTAGACCGCCTGTCAAGTTTCGTACCATTTGGACTTCGTTTGATGCTCCAACGGTTAACCGAGGGACCGAAAAGGCCTCATGTGTGTTGCAGCCCAACACCCCTCCATTTTGGCCCCAAACCCACCAAAACCCTCTCCATCATCTAGAGCATTCGATCAGGATCGCATGGCAAAAAACAACACCTTATTTAGACTCTCCTAGCTCCCTCTATGCCTATAAATACACCCCCTCCGAAATTCTCGTTTCCCCTCTCCCAAAACCCTAGATCCGCCTCCACCCGCCGCCGCCGAACAAAAACCCGCAGGCTGGACATTGTCCGCTTCCCCGCCGGCCACTCCAAGAACGCCACGTGGCGCCCGAGGCGCCCACATCGTCGCCGACCGCACCGGCCTGCGCGGCCCGGGGCAGGCCCCCGCGGCCCAGCCGCTCGGCGCCCTCCTCCTCTCGCCGCCCCGCCGCCTCAGCTCCCGCGCCGCCGCCCGGAGACCCGCGCCGACCACTGCCGCCATCGCCGTTGACTCGCCGCGCGCCGCCGCCCGGAGCTCCGGCACCGCCCGACCCTGCCGCGCCGCCCCATCCTCGCGGCCACCCCCGGATCCGGCGCCCCCAAGCCCTCTCCGGCCTTCTACGTCATCTCCGGCCACCGCGACCCTCAACTCCGGCGAAGACTCCGGCGGCCTCATTTTCCGTGCGGCTGGATCTGGATCTGAGTTACCCCCTCGGTTGACTTTTCTCAGAAAACCCTAATTTTATTGCCATGTTCATCGTGCCATAACTTTGCATCCGTAGATCTGTTTTGGGCATATAGCATATCAAAATGTTTGACTCAGAGAGTACATCATTTCATCTCATTGCATCATTTTCATTTGAGTTCATCTTGAGGCCCGAAATGCTGTTGGAAGAGTGCTATTTGAGTTAAGTGTCAGATCTGCTGCACCAAATAGCTATTTGTCATTTTTTGCCATGATTATTGTGTGCATGATATGCCCCTGAGCTCTACATGAGTTTTGTTATATGCTTTGCCATCTTTTCAGAGGTGCTATCCATGTATTTTTGTGATGTGTGTGGTGACTAGCACAAGCTTGCAAAGTAGTGCATTCGTTAATGCTGATTTCAGGGATTTAGCAATTCCACTGTCCTTGGACTGTTTATATCAATATGCCATATGTTCATGTTGTTTCTAGTGATACATGCCTCTTTTGAGGATGATTAGTAAGGGTGATTTGATAATCTTGCAGTGCTCTATCCATCCATGTCTTTGTTTGCAATTATGGAGCACCCTAGCTTGAGTCAATCGAGCTCTACTTTTGCTATTTCGTGAATCTGGGCAGATTGTCTACTTGTTAGCGATTTTGCCGAGGATGTTGTAGTTGATCCGTGCATGCCATGTTGTTGTTCTTGCCATGTCTAGATTGTATAATATGTATTCTTGATGGATGTATGCTTATATTGTCATGACTTGCTCTGTAGTGAGTGCATCGAGCTCGTAAACATGCCTACTTGATATCTGATTCGCATACTCCAGTTTTTCACTAAGTCTGAGATCTGTTTATGTTTTTGCCATGTTCACATGCTTGCAATTGTATTTTATGATCCCTTTTGGCTCAAGGTAACTAAGGGACTTTTGTTAAGATCTTTGAGTAGCTCCATGCCATGCTTTACTTTGCCATGTTAAGTTCCTGTAGCATATAGTTTTCATGCTTCAAAGTGTGCTACCTGATCTGAAATTCCAGACAAGTGTTAATTTCACTAAGTCTGAAATCTGTTTACCAATTGCACTTTTGCCATGCTTGTTTGAACCTGTTAATGGATGAATTGGCCGTAGCTCAGTGTTCATCTTTTGTTAAGCATCATGAATGGATCCCTGCCATGTATTTTGTTGCCATGTTTGGGTGCTGTAGCATGCTTAACTTGTTGCATTTAGATGGCTACTTGCTGTTTATCGCAGACCGTTGCCATATTTGAATTGCTTGCCATTTCCAAACCGTGCATCCGATTCCGGTGTTCTTTATATTGATTTCAACCGAAATCACCTCACCTTTCCAGTGGCGCTCTTATATTTCCAAGTTGAGGCCAGGTTCATTCATTCCTTGTCAAATCTTGCATATGCATCACATACCGCATCCCGCATAGCATACCATGTTTGCATCATGTTGTTTGAGCTTTGCACGTGGTTGATTGTGTTCTTGTTGCTTGTTTGTCTTGCTTGGGTAGAGCCGGGAGACGAGTTCGCTAACGAGGAGCCCGTTGAGTTTGCTTTCGAGGATCCAGTCAACTCTGACAACTTTGCAAGCAAGATGATCATACCCTCGAAATCACTTCTATCTTTGCTTTGCTAGATGCTCGCTCTTTTGCTATGCCTATGCTACGATGCCTACCACTTTATTATCATGCCTCCCAAATTGCCATGTCAAACCTCTAACCCACCATGTCCTAGCAAACCGTTGATTGGCTATGTTACCGCTTTGCTCAGCCCCTCTTATAGCGTTGCTAGTTGCAGGTGAAGATTGGAGATCGTTCCTTGTCGGAACATTATTTACTTGTTGGGATGTCATTATATTATCTTGTTATCTTAATGCATCTATATACTTGGAAAAGGGTGGAAGGCTCGGCCTCTCGCCTAGTGTTTTGTTCCACTCTTGCCGCCCTAGTTTCCGTCATATCGGTGTTATGTTCCCGGATTTTGCGTTCCTTACGCGGTTGGGTAATAATGGGAACCCCTTGATAGTTCGCCTTGAATAAAACTCTTCCAGCAATGTCCAACCTTGGTTTTACCATTTGCCACCTAGCCTCTTTTTCCCTTGGGTTTCCGGAGCCCGAGGGTCATCTTATTTAAACCCCCCGGGCCAGTGCTCCTCTGAGTGTTGGTCCAACCTAGAGCACCGTGCGGGGCCGTCCCTTGGCAACTTGGGTTACGTTGGCTCCCGTACGCTTAGCTTATCCAGTGTGCCCTGAGAACGAGATATGTGCAGCTCCTATCGGGATTTGTCAGCACATTCGGGCGGTGTTGCTGGATTTGTTTTAACTTGTCGAAGTGTCTTGTAGAACCGGGATGCCGAGTCTGATCGGAATGTCTCGGGAGAAGGTTTATCCTTCATTGACCGTGAGAGCTTGTCATGGGCTAAGTTGGGACTCCCCTGCAGGGATTTGAACTTTCGAAAGCCGTGCCCGCGGTTATGGGCAGATGGGAATTTGTTAATGTCCGGTTGTAGATAACTTGAACCTTAACTTAATTAAAATGAATCAACTGTGTGCGTTACCGTGGTGGTCTCTTCTCGGCGGAGTCCGGGAAGTGAACACGGTGTTGGAGTAATGTTTGCCGTAGTTGGTTCTCTAGTGATTCGTTCGTGCTTTGCCTTCTCTTATCGCTCTCTTTTGCGAACATGTTAGCCACCATATATGCTAGCCGCTTGCTGCAGCTCCACATATTACCTTGCCTTACCTATAAGCTTAAATAGTCTTGATCGCGAGGGTGCGAGATTGCTGAGTCCCTGTGGCACACAGATTACTTCCAAACCACATGCAGGGCCTGATGACTCCGTTCCAGATGACGCGCTTGAGATCAAGTGGGAGTTCGACGAGGACTCACGCCGTTACTATGTGTCTTTCCCTGATGATCAGTAGTGGTGCCCAGTTGGGGCGATCGGGACCGTGTCGCATGTTGGGTTGATCTTTTATTTTGGCACCGTAGTCGGGCCATGAGTGATTGGATGATGTAATTCTATTTATGTACTTTGTTTGACATGGCGAGTGTAAGCCAACTATGTACCTTCCCCTTTTATTATCTATATTACATGGGATGTTGTGAAGATTGCCTTACTTGCGACATTGCTTTCAGTGCGGTTATGCCTCTAAGTCGTGCTTTGACACGTAGGAGATATAGCCGCATCGAGGGCGTTACAGGGAATCCCTCTCCGGTGGCCATCTTCATCATCCCGGTGCTCTTCATGACGAGGAGGGAGTAGTTCTCCCTCGGGGTTGAGGGTATGTACCAGTAGCTATGTGTTTGATCTCTCTCTCTCTCTCTCGTGTGCTTGAGATGATACGATTTTGATGTATCGCGAGCTTTGCTATTATATTTGGATCCTATGATGTTTCTTCCCCCCTCTACTCTCTTGTAATGGATTGAGTTTCCCCTCTGAAGTTATCTTATCGGATTGAGTCTTTAAAGATTTGAGAACACTTGATGTATGTCTTGCCGTGTGTATCTGTGGTGACAATGGGATACCACGTGATTCACTTGATGTATGTTTTGGTGATCAACTTGCGGGTTCCGCCCATGAACCTATGCATAGGGGTTGGCACACGTTTTCGTCGTGATTCTCCGGTAGAAACTTTGGGGCACTCTTTGGGGTTCTATGTGTTGGTTGAATAGATGAAACTAAGATTGTGTGACGCATATCGTATAATCATACCCACGGATACTTGAGGTGACATTGGAGTATCTAGGTGACATTAGAGTTTTTGTTGATGTGTGTCTTAAGGTGTTATTCTAGTACGAACTCTAGGGCTGTTTGTGACACTTATAGGAATAGCCCAACAGGCTGATTGGAAAGAATAACTTTGAGGTGGTTTCGTACCCTACCATAATCTCTTCGTTCGTTCTCCGCTATTAGTGACTTTGGAGTGACTCTTTGTTGCATGTTGAGGGATAGTTATGTGATCCAATTATGTTATCATTGTTGAGGGAACTTACACCAGCGAAAGTATGAACCCTAGGCCTTATTTCCTATCATTTCAATACTATTTACACTCACTTTTATCATTAGTTACCTTACTGTTTTTATAATTTCAGATTACAAATACCTTTATCTACCATCCATATTGCACTTGTATCACCATCTCTTCGCCGAACTAGTGCACCTATACAATTTACCATTGTATTGGGTGTGTTGGGGACACAAGAGACTCTTTGTTATTTGGTTGCAGGGTTGCTTGAGAGAGACCATCTTCATCCTACGCCTCCTACGGATTGATAAACCTTAGGTCATCCACTTGAGGGAAATTTTCTACTGTCCTACAAACCTCTGCACTTGGAGGCCCAACAACGTCTACAAGAAGAAGGTTGTGTAGTAGACATCAAATATCTCAAACGTTTTTATAATTCAAACTGTGTGCGTTCTGTTAACCATTCACGTGACACCACGTGTCTTGGTTTTAATGGTTGTAGGAGGTGCCGTGCGGACAGCTGCTTGACCTTGACTGAACGGGAGGCGTGCGAGCGCAGTCCGGTGCGCAGGCTGACCGAGAGGCATGCAAGCTGCCCTCCAATGCGCAGGCTCACCGGGAAGCGTGCGAGATGTACGATGCGCAGGCTCATTGGGAAGCGAGCCCTTTGACTTCCATGGCCGCTCGCCTTCCTCTCCATTAATGGCGCCCGAGCCATTGTTTAATACGGGCGGCCTTACTGTTCACCTCCCATTCCCCTCCCCCCCGCAGACCTCCACCGCCATGGCGCAGAATGATCATCTGCAACTAGTCTTCATGTTTGGTGAAGTTGACTCCGAGCTGGAGGAGATAGAAAATAAGGAGGAATGGGGCCTCATGGACATGGCCCAGAATGAGCTAGCCGCGGCGGTTGCTGCCCCCGCTCCCGTCCCAGCTCCCATCCCCGCGCCCGCGCCAACGACCATCCCCGTAGCATTGACGGGCTGGTCGCCGAGCACTATCGCAGAGCTGGAAGCCGTGGGCGTGAGCGAGGTCTCCGCGGACCCGCACGAGCTCGTGTACATGCCAGCGCCAACGCTCGTGCCTGTGCCCGTGCGCGCCCCTCCACCCACCGTGGCGCCAGACCCCGTGCATTTGGCTGCACCCGCCGCGCCCGTGCGCGCCCCTCCACACATCACGGCACCGGTCCCCATGCGTTTGGCTGCACCCGTCGCGCCCGTGCCCGTGCCCGTGTGCCCCCTCCTCAGCAGCATGGGACGCTGCTGTCGACCGCTTCCTCTCAGCAGCGCCAGTTGCCGTCCTCCCATGCCCCGCCCGTCGATCGCGCGACAACATGATGTTTCATTTACAAGTGAAGAACATTTTGTGCTGCCTTGAAGACTTCAAAAATGGCGTCCCGGAGGACGACAACGGCAACGACGACACGGCACACTGACTCCACCGCCACCGAAAATAGTTTTTTTGGGGTTTAATACTGTATCTCAAATTCTCGATCATATGAATATAAATTCGCGGTGTGACTGAATGAAAGATATGGTTTGAACGAACTTGCATTTCTCTCTCTTAATGTATAGACTTATCAAACGATTTTCTTTTGAAAAAAACGTCAACGGTTTTTAAATATAAAACACTCATTGCAAACGTTTTAGTTAGAACACCCGTATGCAAACCGATAGCTTCCCCAGGAAGCCAAGGGAAAATGTGCCTAGCAGGATTTCTGCATCCCTTCAACGCAAACGGTTGTTTTGCATGACCCGTGTGCAACCACGTACAAACAATTGGGTAAGATTTGCATATCTGTCATTTTGGGTATGTTGCTATTTCTCAAACTGGAAAGATTGACATTTGTTTATCTAGTAACATTGCCATTTGTCAACCTTGTAACACTGTGATTTGTCAAAATATGCAGCTACAAATCACTAGCACTATCTAATTTTTGCAACTAAAATCACTAGCACTATTCATATGGACACCACTAGCAGACGTGAGTTCATGGACGCATATGCAAATGTACCATTGATTACATACAACAAGTCATCAACCCACAACGACAACGAGGATACACGTTGGATTATAGATCATTTCCAACAAAACATTCTAGTAAAGTTTTTCTCACACAACAAATAACAAAGCGATGAAATGAATTTCAGCTCAACCACTCGTCGGCATTGGAAACGCTTGCTTTGAACCAAAAGTGATTCTCTAGGAAGGGCCAACTACTGTCAATCTGGAGACCAATGCAGGACTGATCATCGAGGCTGAAGCGGCCTATGTCAGGACCCATATTGGGACGGTAGGGAATCATAGTAATGTCCGAGGTATAGATACATTTGCTTCTCATAAATGGTAGTAACATTGTGTGAACAATAGTTGGATCGCCTTCGACCATCATTGGATAGTTTTGTCCAAGGAAGAGCGAGTTTCCTCCAAGACTTTCAATACTGAACTAGGGAGAAGATGTTGGCGCTAGTACACTAGTATCCATCACGAATACCCTGCAACGGATGTTAGAATAGGTCCGGAGAGTGGGACCATACGAGACAACACCTGCTTCCTTAGTAACATCAGCAGTGCCCCGTATACAGACAAGAAGAGGTGATCCATCGGAATAAGTTGCCAGGCGCCACTGAGTATATGGGTCCTGCTCGTCCTCGTGCTCGTGAATAAAATTTTCAATTATAAGTGGTGGAATGTTCACAGGACCTTGGAAACACAAGAAGGTTAATTATTAAAGGGAAACTAGCTAACCCGCATGCATGTGGATGAAACAATTATAATTACGGTGGAAGACAAACGTACCGAAATCATGATGATTCCATGCAAAAACGGTGCCATGAGTGGTGGCAGCAAACACAAGACCCTCATATTGAATTGCATCACAGTACTCATCTGTGTATAGAAACTGATTTTTGATCAATATCCATCGAGTCGAACCATGAAGGACGGCAACAAGCTTGTTAAAGATAGCGACAACATAAGCATTCCTATAACCCCAAGAGCTGTTGGGAACTCGACAAATTGCTATCTTCCGTAGACGATAGTCAGCATGATCGTATTTGAACTCACGTAGAATACCGGTGTACTCAACCTCTGGGCAGTCGTCTGAGATTTTTCGAAGTGGAACCCGGTGACGAGTATACACAACTACACATTCACAAATTCCCACTCGCAGTTGTACCCAATATGAACAACCCAATCTCCATTTGCGCCTGCCCAAGCCTTGCCCTCAAGCGATGGCATCTTAACATCATACGTATCATTATCAAGCGGCATCAACTTACACAAGGCGAGGTTTCCCTCGTCCCTGCGCCAGTCAGCAGGGTCACGGCGAAGAAGATAGGGGAGATCAAACCGCTCTTGGACCCTTGGGTTCCTTGTAATGATGTTATTAGTTGAGTCGAGAATGGTCTTGAACGAACCTGCCATGCTAGCCGAGGTGATGACGTCGCACCGATCAATGAGTTCCTCCACCGCATCATCATTCAAATTGGGGCAAGAATAATGGGGTTGTTTCCAGCTTATCCCCTCCATGAAGAAGACGATAAAACAATGGCAGAAGGAAGGGTGAAGGCAAATGGAGGAGGGAGGAAGAGCTAGCGTGCGACAACAGTTCCAAATCGAGAGGGAAGGGCGCAGAGTTGGTGGACGGTTGCCACAGTACACGAAGAGGCGCCTAGGGAGCAAACGGTTGCCATAGAGGTCACACACTGACGACAAGGGCCGAGTGAACCGCATGCAATCCCATCGCACAACACACACGTCTTGTTAAGTTGAACTGTTTCTGTTCTCTTATGTCAACGCAAATAGTTCATCCGAGTGAACCGCATGTCGTATATCGCACACACCTTGATTTGGCTGACCGTTTCTTTTGTGTTTCCTAATCACAAACAGTTCATCCGAGTGAACTGTATGTTGTATATCGCACACACCTTCATCTGGCTGCCCATTTCTTTTGTGCTTCCTAATCACAAACAGTTCATCCGAGTGAACCTTATGTTGTGTATCGCACACGCCTTCATGTGGCTGCCCATTTCTTTTGTTCCTCATCATCGCAAACGGTTAATTGAACTGAATCATATGCCCTTCATCACACATGCAACTAAAATTTGAACCGTGTTTGATGCATCCTCCATCGCAAATGTTTTCACCTTTTTTGACGGTTTTCATATACAACCGTTTGCGATTATTACATCGCACACAGTTTCTCGAAGGGTCTCTAATCGTAGTGTCATGTTAGCAGCATCCCATAGTAGTGGAAGGTGGAGTATTTGACTGGTAGATCTCACTCTTTGCAGGTGTAGGTTCCGATCTGATCCTGTGACTAGAAGTAGCCGGGAGCTGCAAGGGCAAGTCAAAGATGAGTGTGGTTCAGTTCAGTTTAGGCAACAGGAGCTGCATTGTGATCATGGCATGGTAACTTGTCGTCGACATGTTTCTCAGTGAGTAATCCATATGGGAGACCCCTGCCATTGTCTTCTTTAGTGACAAGCAGTGGTTCATCAGCACTGCAAGCACTGCGAACTCCAGCATGAACCCAAAGACTTTAAGTTTGTTTTAAGTTCTAATGGTACATGTCTAGATTTCATCTATCATGCATGTCACTGACCACAACATCCCAACTGAGCTCATCGGCCAGCTGCGCAACGCCGACACTACCAAGAACAAGGAGGTGTATGCTAAACAATTCATCACACCTCCTATTGTTGAAATGCCTATTATGAAAATTATTGGCATGTTTTCTTGTGGGTTTGTTTTGCCTCAATGGTACTATTCTTCTGGAAGGTATGTTCTCAACTTTGAATTTTCATTTACTTCAAAAATTTCAAAGTAAACACTGAATTGCAACATGGCAAATTTTAATACCCAAAAACTTTGCAGATTTTGCTTCAAGTTTGCAGTTCGATTTGCAAACATAAAGATAGAAGGTTTGTAGTAGGCACGTGTGATTTTTGTTTAATGGTGATATGAAATAATCCTCTAAACATGTGATAACCTTCTCCTTGTGCGCTTCAGGATGGGAGATCAATATATTGATGTTTTCTCTGGTAAATGTGAAGTTCCGGTCTATCCAAAAAGCGACTAATGTCTAGCAATCTGCAGCAAGAACTTTATCCACTCATCTGGTCCAACTTACACCCATGGAATTCTCCATCCACACCTCTCTCTTCGTGAAAGCAATTGCTAGATTTGTATGGTAAGAGTGGTCCCTTACATGCATTCCATTGGCTACTAAATTAATTAATTTCCCGTGAATTCCAATAGAATTTAACTAGGAGGGCAAGTAATTATTGGCGATAGCTACTTAGTTTATTTTTGTAGGCATGATTGTAGTCTTAGACCTTTTTAGGATTTTGCAATGTGTTTTGCAGATCTACTGTCCTTACTTTACTTAAAGTTTTGAAATAAATCTTCGGAAACAATGATGTTATGTCTGAAACCGATCTAAGTAGTGAGCCAAATTAACAATTATTTTCTTTGTTATTAATCAGTATATAACACCTATTTTATCAGTTCTTAACTTAAGATTCGACCACTATGAGAAGCATTGCAGCAGTCAGCCAGAGGCTTCTAGTTTTTCCTCCATCTGAAGCCTAGCGCTTAGAGATCTTGTCCTCTGCATTACCTGGTATTTCATTTGTTTGAGGGTAGTGGATGAAAGCATGGTTTAGTCATTTAGTTGACTAAAATCAGCTTAGCTCTTCTTTCGTTTGGAAAGATATGTTCTGAAGCAAAATAAAGTCCGAACAACCTAAGCTTAGACATACATCAGTTTTGGTGTCCCAATCGGGGAATTATGAAGACAGGCATACGTGGAAATGTCTGATAATATGATAAATGGAAGATTTCCATGTGAAGCTAGATACAATGCTCTGTTGTATACATGATATATATATTGAAGGAATTTGACCAGTCACTTGATTTTCTTGCTGAGATGCAGTGGGAAAGTTAAAACCAAGCAAGATGTCCTTTGATATGCACGAGTGACCTTTGGTGCCATGGGAAGAAATGTTATGCCAAGAAGATTTCGGAGATGTTATTGACCTTTGGTTCTGTACCATCCTTTGGCATGTATAGAATTGTTTCTGATAACTACTGTAGGTCCAACCTGGAAGCTGCAGAACTTTTGCATCATGTGCAGCAAGAAGGACATGTACCCCACTTTGAGACGCAATGGTCTGTGATAAGCAATTTATAAGCAGTACTAATAGGAAGACTGAAGGACATGAACAATCTCTATTTCCAATCATGTGCATGGATCTCAAGCAATAAAATTGGGTGGTGGAGATAGGGTACAATGGTTGTTGGAGGGGCCCCTGATGTGTGGCGGTTGGAGTTGACAAAGATCTGGCCTCCTCGTCACCAGGCGACAGTCTAGATGTTGCAGATGACCTTCCATCACACTTTAGTTTGACCTGAAACTGCCTCAGGGGCAGCCACCAGTGCATTTTCACAGACCTTCTCTCCACTAATTGCATACGGTTGTTAAGGAGGCCAAAAAGTACATATTCCACCTTTTCTACCCATATTTTTAATAGCCAGTTGTTCGACCCACGCTTTATATATACATGCGATGATTGATTTTATCTTCTATCAAATACTTGCTAGCAAAAATAATTAATAAACTGCAACATCTTGAATCCAAATGTACTTTTACTTGAAGTCTTGAACGATGCAGTTGATTAGATTTTAGAGTGCATATTTGTTTAAATTTCAATGAACACCAGGTTATTTCTCCCATTGCAATGCACGGGCATATGTACTAGTCTATCCCTAATAATAAAGTACGGATTGACTTCGTGGGTTCACCGTCACAATACGCTTCTTCCCGTAAGTTTACACTTTCACTTTGAATTTAAAACATATACGTGAGGTGGTACTAATTCACGGAACCACGTACCACGTCGTGTGCATCGAACGATGCCCGCCCGTGCGCTTCGGCCTAGTAAATCAGGCCCACATATCCCGTTTGAGCGCAGCCAGCAGCAAAGAATCACGAGGAGATGGCGACGGCGACGATGACGGTGCAGGCGCAGCCAGGACTCGACGCGCGCGAGTGGGACGAGGGGGCGTACCGGCAGGGCATCCTGCGGGAGCGCGACCTCTCCTGCTGCACCCTCTTCCGCGCCGTCTTCTACGACCACCACGACGAACCCGACCCACACATCCTCCTCGCCGCCGCCTCCAGCGACGGTCCTTCTCGCTGTCTTCCTGCATCTCCTCCTCTGCCTCCGCCCACGGCGCCCCCCCAGTTTTCGCCTCCCCCCTCCCCCTTCTCCCCCACTCCCTACTCTATTCTGTGTGTACAAACACCCCGTTCCCCTTGATTTGATTCAGCCCGGCTGCCACCGTGCTGGTCGACCTGTTTGCATCATCCAAGCACATAGTGGCGCCGTTTATGACGCCAAGTTCTACAACGATCTGATTCAGCCGCTACTCTTCAAGTAAAAGCCTCTTCTTTCTGCCAAGGGTGTTCCCAATCAAGAAGGAAAATTTACAACGTGGTCTATGATTTGTGACAGCTGCGGGGATGACGGCCACATTTGGGGTTGAAGATGGCATGAGATGTAGAGCTGCTTTCTGCCACTCTCTCTACAAATTAATGTACCAGAGCTCTCATTCGTGGCCCGGTTTGCTAGATTAGCTAGGATTGTGCTTAACCACCTGTTCTTACATAGATGTACTTTCAGTAAGAAGAAAAAGCTATTTTTTTACCATTGCATCCCCCCAGGAGATCATGTTGAACCAATACTTGACTTGGTTAACCCTCAGCATGAGCAGGATTCTATACTAAACAATAATGTAGTATGTTCCTGAGGAATACACCAGTTCTGGTAGTTCTTTGTTCCTGAGGAATACACCAGTTCTCTCGCCCTCCATACTTTGATATATGTTTCTGTCAATTTCTAGAGGCCATTGGGGTGCACGGTCTCCAGTATCAGAAAATAATGCCATTGCAATTAGCAAACAAGTCAGTACTTCATATTTGCATACTTTCACACTGTTTGAAGAAAGCAAGCAGCACACCAGCCTCTTATGTGCATTCTGTCCTCATTCTTCTTGTAGAATGCTTGATTCCTTATGCTTCTGTTGGGTATGATTTTCTCCACTATGCTTCTTTCAAACATGATGGATCTCTTTTCGCGGCAGCCGGTGATACACCAGTTCTCTCGTCCTAAAAATAAAGAAGGAAAGAAGGGTTTTCCGGGATTGACAGCAAAGAAAAATAGGAAAGTGGGAACCCTTCCGGTAATAAGAAGGAAAGGAGGGAATTCGGGGATTGAAAGCAAAAAAAAGGGAAAGTGGGAAGCTGTCCCATAATAACAAGGAAAGAGGGATTCCGGGAAAAAAGTGGGAAGCCAGACGTCCCGTAATAAGAAGAAAGTGTCCTAATAAGGAAGAATGCAGAGAACAAAGAAGGAAAGGAGGGATTCCAGAATTGATAATAAAGAAGGAAAGGGAGGGATTTCTGGGATTGACAGACAAACATAGCCTGGTTATTTTTTGTCATTTGTTTTGTCCTGTCATGAGTTGATTGATCTCTAAAAAGATTGTGGGAACAACGTAAACCACCTAGAAATCAATCAAAAGTCTCCCCCCTCAAAAAAATTTCATCCTCTGCCACTAGCTATAATCCCATGAACGAAGTTTTACCCCGTCCATAACTCGAGAGAAAATTATTCTAGAATTATTTATTTATTGTTTATAATCACCGGGAAAAATTATGTTAGAAAATACTATGTCTAAGTCATAATAAAGAAATTGTTTATTTATTGTTCATGTACAATAAATTTTTGAGAATTATAATGAAAAAGATAGTACCAGTTAAAAATAGGTGCTTGATTGTTGGGCACGAATAGTGCTATGCTACAGTCCCTAAATCTAGCCAACATTGGTTCATGAAAATTCGTGTTACCTCCGTAGTGAAGCAAAAACATTGTACTAAAATTGACTTTACTATTTACGGTATAATGCGATATGTTTTGGACATCACTAAGCAACTCCAACAAAGGCATGAAGAGATACTCACAACCAGATAGATATTTCTATGGTTTAAATTCCACACACCTTTAGTACACTTCTGAAATACGTTCATATTTTTCTGCAGTACATATTTTCATGGCAGGATGGAGGATTTCAAAGAGTTTGTTCATGTCATCATGCCTGGCGGTCTGTCCTGGAATGAGAGGGGGTCTTGAGCAATTGGGTTAGGAAAGTGTGGTTTTTTTTCACCCGATGCAACGCTTGGGCATTTGTGCTAGTATATTTCTTTCCCTAATAATAAAGCACGGATTGACTCCGTGGGTTCACCGTCACAATACGCTTCTTCCCGTGATTTTACGCTTTCAGTTTGAATTTAAAACATATTCAAGGTGGTACTAAATTTTGATACTATTCATGTGGCCCGCCACGCACAACTTCCGTCCGGAGGGATGAGACTCGAACGAAGCCTACGTGATGGAAAGCCGCATGCAGCTTGGGCTGTGGCCCAACTAATCTAGCCAACATAAAGGGCCTGGCAAAAATATTAGATGCTACTTGGAATTGAACTCACGACCTCATCTTCGCCTAGCTATTGTCGGCACCAACTGAGCTGGTTTGCTAAGAAGAAAAGTTTGTTTCATGTATTATTAATCCCACCTCGCGTCCTTAAATCCAATCCTACTAATTTATATAGGCCTTTCAATGTCCTGGTTATCAAGGAGCTGTCTGGGAATCAATAAGCAAAGGCTGAGAAAAGGAAGCAACTCATACATGCATGCACGGTGGGCCTGAAGGAGATTAACAGAAACAAGGAAGTGTAAATTCAGTCTCTGGCAGGCTAGCTTGCAGATATGCAGATGGGGGACATGAAATGAGCGAAGGAAAGGGAATGGAACGAGCGAAGAAAGGCTGGGACAGCGGTGACAGGGGTGAAAGAAGAAAAACGGCAGGGCGTGAGGGCGTGAGGGTCGGACCCGAGATGCTCGAGCGCTGCCTGCGCTGCTGCTCGGCTCTAGAGAAAGCTAGAGCAAGGAAGAAGCTCGCAGGTTGTTACAATGTTCATTTTGTTTTTAGAGAATAGGGCTTTGAAACGTGGCATCACTACAATGACGAGGCGTACACGCGGCCGGCCGGCCATGACTACAACGAGGCGTATGGGGTCTCTGGCCAGCGGCGGCGGTTTACTCGAGACAATAGAGAAAATAGTTCTTTTCTGTTCAAAGTGGCGGGAGAGAGAAAACATAGAAAAATAAATCTATTGCAAGGAGCTTGAAATTGATGAACAAATGAGATGTGTGCGTGCGGTTCTGGTCTCTCAACGTGCGCGTCTTTTTTAAAGAAAGAGCCTATCCGATGTCTACGTGAAATGCTTGTGTTTGGATCAAGTCCAAATTATGCAAAAAAGGAGAATGGAGTATAACCTTGCAAACCAAACAACCAATCTTCTCTAAAAATAACATAGCAAAAAACGGCTTGCATTTGAATATTTTTAAAAAAAATCTCTATAAAAAATTCCCATTCAATGCACCACTACTCTTCCATCTGATGGTAGTACGAAGCTGAAGGACGTGTCGTCAAAGTACATGAACGCGGCTTCATAATAAAACATTAATTGTGGATACCAAAAACCTTACCATCATCGACGAGAGGAGGACGTTGCGAATATTAAAAGTGCCAACATGAATAAATGACTCACTAGGAAAGTGCGATGATTTTTTTCCTTAAAGCATGATATGCATTTGTTTTATACCTCGACATGCGATGGGTATTTGGTGGACACCTCAATTTTCTTTCTCGTTACAACGCACGGGCATATGTGCTATCATGAATAAACGAAAATCTATATTTAAAAGAGACCGTAAAATTGGCGTTGATCCCTGGTGGCTAATGGTGTACAAATAAAGGGGGACTTGAATTGGGTTGAAGTTGGATTAAATCCGTCATGCAGCGGTGGTGGGCTAGCAAAAGCAAAATTCATAACAACGTAGAGGAGGTGATGCTTCTAAATTCATAACACTGCACTTTCTAGACTTATTTTAGCAATTTTTGATCATTAGTGGTACCCGGATCATCGAGGACATTAATGTTTGGGCTACATCTTCCAGGTTGCTATCATAGGATTGTGGCGATCTCACCATGGTTAAATTCTTACTCCAAATAAGGAGTTGTCGACCATTTTCCAAAGACATATGGTGTGTATACTGTAAACCGATGAGGCGATGAGACATTGTAGGAGACGAGGAAGCGGCTCACAGCTTCCACAATCGACATGCCCGACTAGCTCATTGCCACACTCATGAAACACATATGTATGGGTGATGGCATGCCAGGATGTCCACCAAAGCCCATACCTCTACGAACAAGCCTGGCTCGTTGGACCCACTCGCATTAGTCCGCAACGAACGAGATGGAATCCAGCTCTGGTGTTTGTTTTATGGTAAAGCACATGCGTTCCGCCAAAGAAAAAAATCCAATTAATTTCGGTGATAAACACTATCTTTTTTCTCCCATTGCAACGCACGGACATTTTTGCTAGTATATTATAATAAATAAAGCACGGGTTGAGTCGGGGGGTTCACCGTCGCGGCGTTTTTGCAAAATAGCCCCTGTGATTTAGGGTATTCAACCTCGTATATAAGTCAACCGAACCGGTATATGGACGAGGTAAAAAAATCACCCTACCTCCCGATCCCATCTCAACCTCCAGCTTCCAGCGCGTCGCCACCCTCCCCCCGTCGCATGCGTCGCCACCCTCCCCCCGTCGCATGCGTCGCCACCGACGCCGCGGCCGTTGGAAGCTCCCCCGCTCATGCTACTATGGTGCCGCAAAGACAAACCAGAATGCCTACGACCCCGACTCCCTCCCGCGCCGTCGCCGCCCTTTGCGGCACCACCCCGGCAGCCCCTACCACCGACGACCACCACAGGTGCGCCTTCCTCTCTCAAGACTCCAGCTCCCCAGCGCCTCCCCTCCTTTCCCCCGAGTCCATGACCACCAGTTTGGTCGAATTCCCCGTCGCCGCAGGTCATGGTCGACCGCGCCGCCGCCCCTGGTCGATCCAAACGCCGCGGTGGATAACGGGCTGCTGTGGTGATGCACCGGGGTGTAGCGCAGCTCGGCGGCCTGGCTGTTTTGGTGGTGTTGGTCGCGGAGGACGGGGAACCAGTGGCAGGGAAGCCCAGCCTCTGCATGCAATGTCGACCTTAATTATAGATGTTTCTGTGTTTGTTTTGGATGAAGTGGACTGCTTGCTAGAGAGAGGATTCAGAGATTAGGCCATGCATATCTTTGGCACGCTCTCATGTCCACAGGTCATGATGTTTTCAGCAACAGTACATTCATAAATTGTCAAACTCTGTCTTACACCATGATTGATACATGGAGTATTTCTTGTGGGAACCTAGGTAAACCAAACAAATCAATTAGACAAGTGGTAATTTGGGTGGAGTCTAAGCAGAAGCAGAAGATTTTTGAGATAATGAAGAGTAAGCAGTACTTCAAACCTCCTGCTGTTGTATTTGTGAGTTCTAGAGTTGGTGATCTCTTGTCTGAAGCAATTACTGCTGCTACTGGGTTGGAGTAAGTTCCATTCAGGATGAGAAAGCAATGAAAAAGATAAGAGAAAGATTGAGACGGTTTCTCACTGGAGAAGTATCTGTTGTTGTTTGTACACGGGTCTTGGGATGTGGAATGGATCTTCTGAAACTACATCAAGTTTTTGCTTGACATGTCAAATTCCATTGATGAATATATTCACCAGTGACACATTCAAGCAGTTGAGTTACATTCATAAAGGTGCTACTGCCAAGCCTGGATTCGATTGGAGAATCCTCCAGTAGGAGCAGCGTCTGCCCACAACTGTTGTGGATCGGGAATGCAAGCCGGGTCGCCTCCACGTGGGCTATTGTTGCAAGGTCACGGTGCTGCACCTCAGCTAATTCAGTAGGGGTAGTTTATTCCCTGTCCAAGTGTTTATTATTGATCATTGTCGCTTCATCTGTTTATTCTCATCTAGCTCATATATTTGGTGACTTTTTCAACGTTTGGCTAATTCCTTTTTATCTTTTGGAGCTTTGTGGTGAAGGCGAGATGAATTTAGAAGAGTTCAATTTAGAGTCAGTGCAGTGTGTTGCCCGGAAAGAAAATAGATTGGTGCAGTGTCTCTCGCCTATTGGACTCAGTCTATTACGCTTACTAAATATATACATCTATGTTGCAGAGAATGGCCACATGGATGATTAGCATCTCTTCGCAAATGCATGTTAATTCAGTGAAAAAGTACTACTGTAACTATGACTATGAGCGTAGATGTCCACTCTTGATTTTCCACTTTAGATGTGATCATTAGTGTTGCTTCACACCTTCTTGACATAACATAATGTGTGTGTTACTAATCTGAAAGTCGAACCTAAGCACTGTTAAGTGGACTTCATGGACTTATGATATAATTGTTGATTATCTCTCTTCCATCACAAAATCCAACTTACTATGTTTTTTTTATCACATAATGATTGTTCAGCCACTGTCAGACTTTTGTGGTGTGCCCTGGCTGACAAACTGTGCTTTGCCAGCCTACTGGAGGGAAGGCAAGGTTCACCAAGGGATGATCCTTTCACCGGAAGGGTGATTAATTGTTGGGGAACATAGTATTTCAAAAATTTTCTATGATCACGCAAGATCTATCTAGAAGAAGCATAGCAACGAGCGGGGAGAGTGTGTCCATCTACCCTCGTAGACCGAAAGCGGATAGTACGGTTGATGTAGTCGAACGTCTTCGTTATCCAACCGATCCAAGTACCGAATGTATGGCACCTCCGCAAACAGCACACGTTCATCTCGATGACGTCCCTCGAACTCTTCATCCAGTTGAGGCCGAGGGAGAGTTCCGTCAGCACGACGGTGTGGTGACGGTGATGATGAAGTTACTGATGCAGGGCTTCACATAAGCACTACAACGATATGATCGAGGTGTGTAACTGTGGAGGGGGGCACCGCACACGACTAAAAGATCAACTTGTGTGTCTTTGGGGTGCCCCTGCCTCCGTATATAAAGGAGGGAGAGGGAGAGGCAGCCGGCCCCAGGGGCGCGCGCCAAGGTGTGGAGTCCTACTAGGACTCTGTAGTCCTAGTAGGATTCCACCTCCCACATGGAGTAGGAAAGGGGGAAGTGAGAAGGAGAAGGGGGGCCGTCCCCCTTCTCCTAGTCCAAATCGGCCTCCTACCCAAGGGGGGGGGGGGCACACCAGCCCCTTGTGGGCTGGTGTGCTTCCCTCTTATTGCCCATAAGGCCCATAACTTCTCCCGGGGGGTTTCGGTAACCTCCCGGTACTCCAGAAAAATGCCTGAACCACTCAGAACCATTCCGATGTCCAAATGCAACCTTCCAATATATGAATCTTTACCTCTCAACCATTTCGAGACTCCTTGTCATGTCTGTGATCTCATCCGGGACTCCGAACAAGCTTCGGTCATCAAATCACATAACTCATAATACAAATCGTCATCGAACGTTAAGCGTGCGGACCCTGCGGGTTCGAGAACTATGTAGACATGACTGAGACACATCTCAGGTCAATAATCGATAGCGGAACCTAGATGCTCATATTGTCTCCTACATATTCTACGAAGATCTTTATCTGTCAAGCCGCATAACAACATACGTTATTCCCTTTGCCATCGGTATGTTATTTGCCCGAGATTCGATCGTCAGTATCACCATACCTAGTTCAATCTCGTTATTGGAAAGTCTCTTTACTCGTTCTATAATGCATCATCCCGCAACTAACTCATTAGTCACATTGCTTGCAAGGCTTATAGTGATGTGCATTACCGAGAGGGCCCAGAGATACCTCTCCGATACACGGAGTGACCAATCCTAATCTTGATCTATGCCAACTCGACAAACACCATCGGAGACACCTGTAGAGCATCTTTATAATCACCCAGTTACGTTGTGACGTTTGATAGCACACAAGGTGTTCCTCTGGTATTCGGGAGTTGCATAATCTCATAGTCAGAGGAACATGTATAAGTCATGAAGAAAGCAATAGCAATAAAACTAAACGATCATTATGCTAAGCTAACGGATGGGTCTTGTCCATCACATTATTCTCTAATGATGTGATCCCGTTCATCAAATGACAACATATGTCTATGGTCAGGAAACTTAACCATCTTTGATTAACAAGCTAGTCAAGTAGAGGCACACTAGGGACACTCTGTGTTGTCTATGTGTTCACACATGTACTAAGTTTTCGGCTAATACAATTCTAGAATGAATATTAAACATTTATCATGATATAAGGAAATATAAATAACAACTTTATTATTGCCTCTAGGGCATATTTCCTTCAGTCTCCCACTTGCACTAGAGTCAATAATCTAGTTCACATCGTCATGTGATTTAACACAAAAAGTTCACATATTTATGTGATTAGTTCACATCTCCATGTGACTAACTGTAGCGACCAGACCTCAAACAGTCTGATCTCTGTGCTCCGGTGTCATCCCTGGATCAGTAATGCTGACACCACACAGTACTCGGAGGATTTATAGCAGAGTAGCAATCACATACTTATTACATCGAGTGTCTCAAAAGAGAACTTATTACAATAAATATGGCTTAAGGCCATCTAATTACGATAACAGCGGAAGGCTTGGAAGATAAGTGAGTCCATCAACTCCAACGGCATCACTGAGTATAGAACCACGACCTAAAAACTCCTTAATCGTCGTCTGAAAAGTCTGCAACATTAACGTTGCAGCCCGAAAACGGGTCAGCACATGGAATATGCTGGCAAGGTAACACATAGAGAGTAGTGGAATGCAACAGCTATACTATATGCATATTTGGCTGGTGGAAAGCTCTATGGTTACAGTTTTGCATAAAGCCAATTTTTCCCTACTTCAAAAGGAATAAATTTAATTACTATCATGGTGGTTGTTAAACATTGAGAATGGTTGACAGCATTCTCAATCCCAATTAAGCATCATCATTAACCCAACAACATTAATTTTAGAGTAACATGTTGAGATTCACATGATAATCCAGATACTAGATACTCAAGATGTCCATAACCGGGGACACGGCTAATCATGATTAGTTTGTTACACTCTGCAGAGGTTTGCGCACTTTTCCCCACAAGACTCGATCGCCTCCGTTGGATTTCTCGCACTACATGGTGTCTGAGAAACGGATGACCGAGACACAGTCTTTCAGAAGCGCTAGCACCTTACGATGGATAGATCGGTACACCTACTTTCCCCTACATCTGCTAGTCTACCCTGTAAGAGTTCGCACGACTTAATCAACTATGCCAGAGCCCATAATGGCTTGTGGCTGCACACGGAAGTTTCTAGTTTGAAAAATCTCATGATCCCTTTGAGTCTGGGTGTCGGTCCAAAAGAAAGCAGGCATGTCCTGGAATACCCAGGTGCCTCAATCCACCCAGATGTGTATTTAAGTTGCCACCTTAGATAAACCATTAATTATCAATCTCACATCTGTCATGGATTTCACTCACCCAATCCACGTCTACTAGCATAGCATGGCATAATAAGCAAACGTAGAAGTAACTCCCAAAGGTTTGATAATAAACAGGTAATAGGTACTACCTCATCTACTTCCCTACCCTGTAAGAGTTCGCACGACTTAATCAACTATGCCAGAGCCCATAATGGCTTGTGGCTGCACACGGAAGTTTCTAGTTTGAAAAATCTCATGATCCCTTTGAGTCTGGGTGTCGGTCCAAAAGAAAGCAGGCATGTCCTGGAATACCCAGGTGCCTCAATCCACCCAGATGTGTATTTAAGTTGCCACCTTAGATAAACCATTAATTATCAATCTCACATCTGTCATGGATTTCACTCACCCAATCCACGTCTACTAGCATAGCATGGCATAATAAGCAAACGTAGAAGTAACTCCCAAAGGTTTGATAATAAACAGGTAATAGGTACTACCTCATCTACTTCCCATCCCACGGTTTAATTAGATCCTAATCATGCAATGTGTGAAGATTGATCTAATGCAAAAAAACTGGGTTGTAGAAAAGGTATGATCAAAGTGTTACTTGCCTTGCTGATGATCCGTGAAACCTAACGATTCGAAGTAACAGGCGGCGCACTCCGGGTACTCTATCGCAGGCAAACAAACAAGCATACAATAAGTACTCATCTAATGCACATGTAAAACTCAAATAAGAGATCTAACCAGAAGGTTCAACTTAAGAACTCCGGTTGGCAAAAGAATCAAATCGAACGAAGCAAAGAAAGTCAAACGGCGAAAGAAAACAACTTCGTTCTAGTAATCTGAACCTAAGTCAAATTTTATAGTAGCAAAAAACTTGTTTAAGTTGATTATTCGGATAGAGGGTTTCGAGACGAAACTCCAGGCGCTTGAATCGCCTGATTCCGATAAACGAGCGAAAAGTTAAACTAAAACGAAAATCGGATCAGAAATCGCGATCAGAAAATAACCGCGGAAAAATCCGACGAAAAAGAAAAACGACGAACGGAATTTTTTTTAAATGGCACGGATTTCGTGGTGCGGCGAACCTCGGGCGACGCGCGGCTCCGGCGGATCGGCGGCGGGGCGGCGGCGGATTACGGTTAGGGTTAGGCGGCGGGGTGGGCTAGCTGGGCTCTCTCGGGCTGGCTCGGGCGCTATATAAAGGCCCCGGGCGGAGGTTTCCTGGCCGGGTACGGCCCAAAGTCGGTTTCCGTTTTTTTATAAATCCGCTCGGAAGAAAAATAAAAAGAAATACTAAACGGACTCCAAAAATCCCGAAATAAATTTTCCCGAGCTTCTAAAATCAAGCCCGACAAAGTGAACATTTATTTGGGCCCTAAATGCAATTTTGAAAAACGCGCATTTTTCCTAATTCAAATAAAAACAACAAAAAAAAACTCTGAAATAAAACTATTTGATTTTTTTATTAAATCCTCAATATTTCTTATATTTTGGGAAAGTCATTTTATTCCCTCTCTCATATTTTTGTAATAGAAATAATTGATGATAAAATAAATAAAATCAAATGATCCTATTCTCAAAATTTGAGAAAAACTCAAATATGAAAATAACGAAATCCCCAACTCTCTTCGTGGGTCCTTGAGTTGCTTAGAATTTTCTAGGATCAAAACCCAAAGCAAATAAAATATGATATGCATGATGATCTAATGTATAACATTCCAAATTGAAAATTTGGGATGTTACAAACCTACCCCCCTTAAGATGAATCTCGCCCTCGAGATTCGGGTTGGCTAGAAAATAGGTGAGGGTGGTCTTTGAGCAAATCTTCCTCTAGTTCCCAGGTGGCTTCATCCTCCGTGTGGTGGCTCCACTGAACCTTGCAAAACTTGATAACTTTGCTGCGAGTAACTCGGCTGGCAAACTCGAGGATCTTAACTGGTTTCTCATCGTAGGTCAAATCGTTATCCAACTGAATAGTTTCCAAAGGCACTGTGTCTCTCAATGGTATGTCAGCCATCTCCGCGTGACACTTCTTTAACTGAGAAACATGGAACACATCATGAATTCCTGACAATCCTTCGGGCAATTTCAACTTGTAGGCCACTTCTCCCATATGCTCCAAAATTCGATATGGTCCTACCAATCGTGGCGCTAACTTCCCTTTAACTCCAAAACGCTTTGTTCCCCGAAGTGGAGATACTCGAAGATAAGCTCTGTCTCCAACTTCGTAAACTGTCTCCTTGCGTTTAGAATCTGCATAACTCTTCTGTCTAGACTGGGCTACCTTGAGCCTATCGCGAATCAACTTCACTTTCTGTTCAGACTCCTTAATAAAGTCAGGTCCAAACAACTGACGGTCTCCAACTTCGTCCCACGACAACGGTGTCCTGCACCTCCTTCCGTACAAAGCTTCGAAAGGGGCCATCTTCAAACTGGTTTGGTAACTGTTGTTGTAAGAGAACTCTGCATATGGCAAATTATCGTCCCAACTAGATCCATAATCTAGCGCACAAGCTCTCAACATATCCTCCAAAATCTGATTAACTCTCTCGGTCTATCCATCTGTCTGCGGATGAAAAGCTGTACTGAATTCTAGCCTGGTTCCCAAAGTTTCGTGCAACTGCTTCCAGAACTTTGAGGTAAACTGGGTTCCTCTATCTGATACGATACTCCTCGGAACTCCATGCAGACATACTATTCTGGTCATGTATATTTTTGCCAACTTAGCACTGGTATAAGTGGTCTTTACTGGGATGAAATGAGCTACTTTCATCAATCGATCGACTACAACCCAAATCGAGTCATAGCCTGAACGAGTCCTGGGCAATCCCGTGATAAAATCCATGCCTAACTTATCCCACTTCCATTCGGATATCGGCAATGGTTGTAACAATCCCGCTGGCTTCTGATGCTCTGCCTTTACTCTCTGGCATACATCACAAACTGTTACATACTCTGCTATTTCTTTCTTCATTCCGGTCCACCAGAAAATATCCTTCAAATCCAGATACATCTTGGTATTCCCTGGGTGAATCAAATAGGGTGAATCAGGGGCCTCTTGCAGAATTAACTTCCTGATCTCCGGGTCATTGGGCACATAGACACGGTCTTCAAACCATAGGGTATCGTGCTCATCCTCACGAAATCCTTTAGCTTTTCCTTCTTTCATTTTCTCCTTTGTGGAAGCAATCTCCTTGTCAGTCTTCTGAGCTTCCCTGATTCTGTCCATCAAAGTTGACTGAATCTCCAACGCTGCTACATAGCCTCTCGGAACTATTTCCAAACATAGTTCACGAAGATTTTCTGCTAACTCCTTGGGTATTTCTCCCGTCATTAACGTATTGACATGGCTCTTGCGGCTTAATGCATCAGCTACTACATTAGCCTTCCCGGGATGATAATGCAATTTCATATCATAATCCTTGATGAGCTCCAACCATCTCCTTTGTCTGAGGTTCAACTCCTTCTGTGTGAAAATGTACTTCAAACTCTTATGATCTGTGTACACCTCACAATGATTTCCGAAGAGGAAATGTCTCCATGTCTTCAAGGCATGCACTACGGCTGCTAACTCCAAATCATGCGTAGCGTAATTCAACTCATGGGGCTTCAGTTGTCTTGAGGCATATGAAACAACTCTCCCTTCCTGCATAAGCACTGCTCCAAGTCCTCGACGTGAAGCGTCGCAATACACCTCATAATCCTTGGTCTGATCTGGCAAAATCAACACTGGTGAGGTAACCAAGCGTTTCTTCAACTCCTGGAAACTAGCCTCACACTGCTCAGTCCATTTGAACTTGGTATCTTTCTTCAACAACTCCGTCATAGGCTTCGAAATCTTTGAAAAAATTTCAATAAACCTCCGGTAGTATCCTGCGAGTCCAAGAAAACTCCGGATCTCTCCAACGGTAGTTGGGGCTTCCCACTTGGTCACGGTATCAACTTTAGTGGGATCAACAGCTATACCTTCTCCAGATATAGCGTGTCCGAGGAATCCTACTTCCTTCAACCAAAACTCACATTTGCTGAACTTGGCATATAATTGATGTTCTCTGATCTTTTCAAGTACCAAACGCAAATGCTCCTTATGTTCCTCTTCATTCTTTGAATAAACCAGGATATCATCAATGAACACTACGACGAACTTATCCAAAAACTCCATAAACACTTTGTTCATCATGTTCATAAAATAGGCAGGCGCGTTAGTCAGACCAAATGACATAACGGTATACTCATACAGCCCATACCTGGTGGTAAAAGCTGTCTTCGGAATATCCTGTTCTCGAATCTTCAACTGGTGGTACCCTGATCGCAAATCGATCTTGGAAAACACTTTAGCTCCTTGCAATCGATCAAACAGATCATTGATCATTGGTAGCGGGTACTTGTTCTTGATTGTTACTTCATTCAATCCTCGATAATCAACAACCATCCTTAACGATCCATCCTTCTTCTCCACTAGTAGTACTGGTGATCCCCAAGGTGAAGAACTTGGCGAATGTAACCTTTATCCAGTAACTCCTTAATCTGTTTCTTAATTTCCACCAAATCCTTTGCTGGCATCCTATATGATCTCTTTGATATTGGCCCTGTGCCTGGCAATAGCTCAATCAAGAACTCAATATCTCTATCCGGTGGCATGCCTGGCAACTCCTCTGGAAATACATCAGGGAATTCCCTTACCACTGGTACTTCCTCCTGCACAACTCCTATTAATGAATTTACTTGTGTCTTGTTTGGCGGATGCCGATACATACTTGATCCTTCTCCCTTCTGGGGTGGTAAGCAAAATTGACTTACTAGCACAATCGATGTTTCCTCCATACATCGACAACCAATCCATACCAAGAATCACATCCAGACCTTGGGATTCCAGAATAATTAAATCTGTTGGGAAAACATGCCGTCCTATACTTAATGACACTTGAAAGCATCCTTGACTGGCCATGTACTCTGCTCCTGGTGAGCTTACTAGCATAGGTGTTTTGATAACCCTAGTGGGTAGGCTATATTTTCCACAAATCCCCTTGATATGTATGAATGCGATGCACCAGTATCAAAAAGAACGAGTGCAGTAAATGACTTAACCAAAAACTTACCTATTACTGCATCGGGCTGAGCTTCAACCTCCTCCACATTAACGTGGTTCACCTGTCCCCTGTTGAAAGGGTTCGGCTTCTTCCCAGAACTTCCATTGCCGTTTTGGCCTTCAGGACATTCATTGGCATAATGTCCGGTCTTGGAACACTTGAAACATGTGACTTGACTCAGATCTCTCTTGGCTGGGGTTGATGGGGTGCTACGGTTCTGGCCATTGCTTCCTCCATTCCCATTACCATTCTTGGTGCCATTGTGATTGTGCGAGCTACCTACTCCATGGGTATGCTGAAAATGTCCTCCCGGTCTAGGGGTAAAACGTGGCTTCTGCTGAGCTCCTGAATTATACTTTCCTTGTCCATACTTCCTCTTGCGGTTCTCAATTTGCTGCTGCTTCCCTTCAATCATAAGAGCACGGTCTACCAACTCCTGGTAGTTGTTGAAGGTGGCTACCATCAACTGCATACTCAACTCATCATTCAGTCCTTCCAGGAACTTCTCCTGCTTAGCTGCATCCGTAGCAACGTCGTCTGGGGCATAACGTGCTAGCTTACTAAACTCCTCCACATACTGGCCAACTGTCCGTCCTCCTTGGCGCAAGTTACGAAACTCACGCTTCTTCATGGCCATAGCTCCTGCTGAAACATGGGCAGTACGGAAAGCCTGCTGAAATTGATCCCATGTGACAATGTCGACTGGAAAGGTGGCTGTGAAATTCTCCCACCATGATGTTGCGGGTCCTTCTAACTGATGTGCGGCAAACTTCACCTTCTTCGCATCTGTGCATCCTGCTGTGGTCAACTCCCTAGCTGTCTTGCGGAGCCAATCATCTGCTATTATTGGCTCGATGCTACTGGAAAACACCGGCGGATTCAGCCTAAGAAAGCGGGCTAAGTGGTCAACAGGTGGTGGTGGTGGTGGTGGGTTGTTGTTGTTGTTCCCCTGATTCTGATTCTGGACTAGCAACTGCATCAAGGTGTTCTGCTGCTGGATCAACTGGGTGAGCTCCGGCGGAAAGGCAAATCCGGGGTCACGTCTCGGAGGCATCTGAGGGTTTAGAAAAGATGAGATATAAGAATAGAAGGGGGTCTAAAGAGAAAACACTACCCATATGCACATGAGGCAAAAGCAAACAATTCACTTCATTCAAACAAACAAAGGCATACAATCGATCTAACTATCGCAAAGTGCTCGGACTACTATATTTACATGATGGACTACTACTACTGATGAGGTGGTCTACTAGAAATATTCTACGGTTGTAGACTCCATGATATCTGCTCCTGCTTCATCAACATAATCATCATCGCTACTATCTGCTTCCGATTCGGTGCCGTCGATGATGATGTAGTCTTCCGGGCTAATCTCCTTGGGTTCTTCGTCTTCATCTACTGGTGTCGGGCCTCCCATAAATATTCCAATCTTCTTGATCAGGTCGTCATTCTTATCCACCAATACTTCAATTTCTTCTTCATAATCTTCGCGTGTAGCCTTGAGTTCTTCCTCCAGTTCCTTGATTCTAGTCTTAGTCTTCTTCAGGTCTATCATGTCGGCGCACATCTGATTCTCTTGTCGTCGAATGTGCTGATTTAACTCCCGAATAAAAGCTGCAATTGATCTATCTTTCCTGGTGTTAATCATCTCCCAATGTTCATCTCGACGCCCACAAATCTGGTATATAGTATCCTTAAGATCCTTGCGGTAGACTTCTCCAATGCGTCCCATGGCGATGTGAGCTGCCATGCTCTTTCCTAGACTCCAAGTTGGTGCATCAAAAGAAAACTCTATGGGCTCAGTGACTGGCATGAACGTCCTTCCTGGGATTTGAACTTGAATCATCCATCGCTCTTCTTCAGGTAAAGTGGCATTGTAGGTTCCCGTGAAGCTTGGTACTCCTATATTCAGGTATCTAGTGACTTCCTTCAAGTGGCGTCCAAAGGGTGTATCTTCATCCGGTTGGGTGAACTTGTTCCTTACATCCGCCATCCTTAAGAGTAGAAAAGATGAGAGGTCAGAAGAGAAGAGAGTGAGTAGTGATCTAGGTCTTTAGCTTAGTGGTCGTGTCCTACAGTCAGCGTGTGCTCTGATACCATCTCTGTAGCGACCAGACCTCAAACAGTCTGATCTCTGTGCTCCGGTGTCATCCCTGGATCAGTAATGCTGACACCACACAGTACTCGGAGGATTTATAGCAGAGTAGCAATCACACACTTATTACATCGAGTGTCTCAAAAGAGAACTTATTATAATAAATATGGCTTAAGGCCATCTAATTACGATAACAGCGAAAGGCTTGGAAGCTAAGTGAGTCCATCAACTCCAACGACATCACTGAGTATAGAACCACGACCTAAAAACTCCTTAATCGTCGTTTGAAAAGTCTGCAACATTAACGTTGCAGCCCGAAAACGGGTCATCACATGGAATATGCTGGCAAGGTAACACATAGAGAGTAGTGGAATGCAACAGCTATACTATATGCATATTTGGCTGATGGAAAGCTCTATGGTTACAGTTTTGCATAAAGCCAATTTTTCCCTACTTCAAAAGGAATAAATTTAATTACTATCATGGTGGTTGTTAAACATTGAGAATGGTTGACAGCATTCTCAATCCCAATTAAGCATCATCATTAACCCAACAACATTAATTTTAGAGTAACATGTTGAGATTCACATGATAATCCAGATACTAGATACTCAAGATGTCCATAACCGGGGACACGGCTAATCATGATTAGTTTGTTACACTCTGCAGAGGTTTGCGCACTTTTCCCCACAAGACTCGATCGCCTCCGTTGAATTTCTCACACTACATGGTGTTTGAGAAACGGATGACCGAGACACAGTCTTTCAGAAGCGCTAGCACCTTACGATGGATCTGTACACCTACTTTCCCCTACATCTGCTAGTCTACCCTGTAAGAGTTCGCACGACTTAATCAACTATGCCAGAGCCCATAATGGCTTGTGGCTGCACACGGAAGTTTCTAGTTTGAAAAATCTCATGATCCCTTTGAGTCTGGGTGTCGGTCCAAAAGAAAGCAGGCATGTCCTGGAATACCCAGGTGCCTCAATCCACCCAGATGTGTATTTAAGTTGCCACCTTAGATAAACCATTAATTATCAATCTCACATCTGTCATGGATTTCACTCACCCAATCCACGTCTACTAGCATAGCATGGCATAATAAGCAAACGTAGAAGTAACTCCCAAAGGTTTGATAATAAACAGGTAATAGGTACTACCTCATCTACTTCCCACCCCATAGTTTAATTAGATCCTAATCATGCAATGTGTGAAGATTGATCTAATGCAAAAAAACTGGGTTGTAGAAAAGGTATGATCAAAGTGTTACTTGCCTTGCTGATGATACGTGAAACCTAACGATTCGAAGTAACATGCGGCGCACTACGGGTACTCTATCGCAGGCAAACAAACAAGCATACAATAAGTACTCATCTAATGCACAGGTAAAACTCAAATAAGAGACCTAACCAGAAGGTTCAACTTAAGAACTCCGGTTGGCAAAAGAATCAAATTGAACGAAGCAAAGAAAGTCAAACGGCGAAAGAAAACAACTTCATTCTAGTAATCTGAACCTAAGTCAAATTTTACAGTAGCAAAAACTTGTTTAAGTTGATTATTCGGATAGAGGGTTTCGAGACGAAACTCCAGGCGCTTGAATCGCCTGATTCCGATAAACGAGCGAAAAGTTAAACTAAAACGAAAATCGGATCAGAAATCGCGATCAGAAAATAACCGCGGAAAAATCCGACGAAAAAGAAAAACGACGAACGGAATTTTTTTTAAATGGCACGGATTTCGTGGTGCGGCGAACCTCGGGCGACGCGCGGCTCCGGCGGATCGGCGGCGGGGCGGCGGCGGCTGGCGGCTAGGGTTAGGGCGCGGCTAGGGTTTCGGGGCAGCTGGGCCTTCGGGCTGGCTTGCCCCGGCTTACAAAGGCCCCCGGCAGGCGGAGTCCTGGTCGAGTACGGCCCAAAGTCGGTTCCGTTTTTTTTTCGCTCGGAAGAAAAATAAAAAGAAATACTAAACGGACTCCAAAAATCCCGAAATAAATTTTCCCGAGCTTCTAAAATCAAGCCCGACAAAGTGAACATTTATTTGGGCCCTAAATGCAATTTTGAAAAACGCGCATTTTTCCTAATTCAAATAAAAACAACAAAAAAAACTCTGAAATAAAACTATTTGATTTTTTTATTAAATCCTCAATATTTCTATATTTTGGGAAAGTCATTTTATTCCCTCTCTCATATTTTTGTAATAGAAATAATTGATGATAAAATAAATAAAATCAAATGATCCTATTCTCAAAATTTGAGAAAAACTCAAATATGAAAATAACGAAATCCCCAACTCTCTCCGTGGGTCCTTGAGTTGCTTAGAATTTTCTAGGATCAAAACCCAAAGCAAATAAAATATGATATGCATGATGATCTAATGTATAACATTCCAAATTGAAAATTTGGGATGTTACACTAACACCCAAAGGGTTTACTAGAGTCAATAATCTAGTTCACATTGCTATGTGATTAACACCCAAAAAGTACTAAGGTGTGATCATGTTTTGCTTGTGAGAGAAGTTTAGTCAATGGGTCTGCCACATTCAGAGTCGTATGTATTTTTGCAAATTTCTATGTCTAGAATGCTCTGCACGGAGCTACTCTAGCTAATTGCTCCCACTTTCAATATGTATCCAGATTGAGACTTAGAGTCATCTGGATCAGTGTCAAAGCTTGCATCGACGTAACCCTTTACGACGAACTTTTTGTCACCTCCATGACTGAGAAACATGTCCTTATTCCACTAAGGATAATTTTGACCGCTGTCCATTGATCCACTCCTGGATCACTATTGTACCCTCTTGCCAAACTCATGGTGAGGTACACAATAGGTCTGGTACACATCATAACATACTTTATAGAACCTATGACTGAGGCATAGGGAATGAATTTTCATTATCTTTCTATTTTCTACCGTGGTCGGGTTTTGAGTCTTTACTCAACTTCACACCTTGCAACACAAGCAAGAACTCTTTCTTTGACTGTTCCATTTTAAACTACTTCAAAATCTTGTCAAGGTATGTACTCATTGAAAAAACTTATCAAGCGTCTTGATCTATCTCTATAGATCTTGATGCTCAATATGTAAGAAGCTTCACCGAGGTCTTTCTTTGAAAAACTCCTTTCAAACACTCCTTTATGCTTTCCAGAAAATTCTACATCATTTTTGATCAACAATATGTCATTCACATATACTTATCAGAAAGGCCATAGTGCTCCCACTCACTTTCTTGTAGATACAAGCCTCACCAAAAGTCTGTATAAAACCATATGCTTTCATCACCTTATCAAAGCGTATATTCCAACTCCGAGATGCTTGCACCAGTCCATAGATGGATCGCTGGAGCTTGCACACTTTGTTAGCACCTTTAGGATTGACAAAACCTTCTTGTTGCATCATATACAACTCTTCTTTAAGAAATTAAGGAATGTAGTTTTGACATCCATTTGCCAGATTTCATAAAATGTGGCAATTGCTAACATGATTCAGACAGACTTAAGCATCGCTACGAGTGAGAAAATCTTATCGTAATCAACACCTTGAACTTGTCGAAAACCTTTTGCAACAATTCGAGCTTCGTAGATAGTAACACTACTATCAGCGTCCGTCTTCCTCTTGAAGATCCATTGATTCTCAATGGCTCGCCGATCATCGGGCAAGTCAATCAAAGTCCATACTTTGTTCTCATACATGGATCCCATCTCAGATTTCATGGGCTCAAGCCATTTCGCGGAATCTAGGCTCATCATCGCTTCCTCATAGTTCATAGGTTCGTATGGTCAAGTAACATGACCTCCAGAACAGGATTACCACACCACTCTAGTGCGGACCTTACTCTGGTTGACCTACGAGGTTCGGTAGTAACTTGATCAAAAGTTTCATGATCATTATCATTAGCTTCCTCACTGATTGGTGTAGGAATCACTGGAACTGATTTCTGTGATGAACTACTTTCCAATAAGGGAGAAGGTACAATTACCTCATCAAGTTCTACTTTCCTCCCACTCACTTCTTTCAAGAGAAACTCCTTCTATAGAAAGGATCCATTCTTAGAAACGAACATCTTGCCTTTGGATCTGTGATAGAAGGTGTACCCAACTATTTCCCTTGGGTAACCTATGAAGACACATTTCTCCAATTTGGGTTCGAGCTTATCATGTTGAAGCTTTTTCACATAAGCATTGCATCCCCAAACTTTAAGAAACGACAGCTTAGGTTTCTTGCCAAACCACGGTTCATATGGTGTCGTCTCAACGGATTTAGATGGTGCCCTATTTAATGTGAATGCAGCTGTCTCTAATGCATAACCCCAAAACAATAGTGGTAAATCGGTAAGAGACATCATAGATCGCACCATATCTAATAAAGTACGGTTACGATGTTTGGACACACCATTACGCTGTGGTGTTCCAGGTGGCGTGAGTTGCGAAACTATTCCACATTGTTTCAAATGAAGAACAAACTCGTAACTCAAATATTCGCCTCCACGATCAGACCGTAGAAACTTTATTTTCTTGTTACGATGATTTTCCGCTTCACTCTAAAATTATTTGAACTTTTCAAACGTCTCAGAATTATGTTTCAGTAAGTAGACATACACATATCTACTCAAATCATCTGTGAAGGTCAGAAAATAATGATACTCACCGTGAGCCTCAACACTCATCGGACTGCATACATTGGTATGTATTATTTCCAACAAGTCAGTGGCTCACTCCATTGTTCCAGAGAATGGAGTCTTAGTCATTTTCCCCATGAGGCATGGTTCACAAGCATCAAATGATTCATAATCAAGTGATTCCAAAAATCCATCCGCATGGAGTTTCTTCATGCGCTTTACACCAATATGACCTAAACGGCAGTGCCACTAGTATGTTGCACTATCATTATCAACTTTGCATCTTTTGGCATCAATATTATGAATATGTGTATCACTACGATCGAGATTCAGTAAATCATTCACCTTGGGTGTATGACCATAGAAGGTTTTATTCATGTAAACAGAATAACAATTGTTCTTTAACATAAATGAATAACCGTATTGCAATAAACATGATCCGATCATATTATCCTCAACGCAAACACTAAATAACATTTATTTTAGGTTCAACACTAATCCCGAAGGTAAAGGGAGTGTGCGATGGTGATCTTATCAACCTTGGAATCACTTCCAACACACATCGTCACCTCGCCATCAACTAGTCTCTGTTCATTTTGTAAATCTTATTTCAAGGCACTAATCATAGCAACTGAACTAGTATCAAATACCCAGGGGCTACTATGAACACTAGTAAAGTACACATCAATAACATGTATATCATATATACTTTTGTTCACTTTGCCATCCTTCTTATCCATCAAGTATTTGGGGCAGTTCCGCTTCCAGTGACCATTTCCTTTGCAGTAGAAGCACTCAGTTTCAGGCTTGGGTCTAGCTTTGGGCTTCTTCATGGGAGTGGCAACTTGCTTGCCATTCTTCTTGAAGTTCCCTTTCTTTTCCTTGCCCTTTTACTCGAAACTAGTGGTCTTTTCAACCATCAACACTTGACGCTTTTCTTGATTTCTACTTTTGCCGATTTGGGCATCGCGAAGAGCTTGGGGAATCGTTTTCATCATCCCTTGCATATTATAGTTCATCACAAAGTTCTAGTAACTTGGTGATAGTGATTAGAGAACTTTGTCAATCACTATCTTATCTGGAAGATTAACTCCCACTTGATTCAAGCGATTGTTGTACTCAGACATTCTGAGCATGTGCTTACTGGTTGAGCTATTCTCCTCCATCTTGTAGGCAAAATACTTGTCAGAGGTCTTATACCTCTTGACTCGGGCATGAGTCTGAAATACCAATTTCAACTCTTGGAACATCTTATATGCTCCTTGGTGTTCAAAACGTTTTTGAAGTCCCGGTTCTAAGCCATAAAGCATGGCTCACTAAACTATCAAGTAGTCATCATACCGAGCTTGCCAAACGTTCATAACGTCTGTATCTGCTCCTGCAAAAGGTCCGTCACCTAGCGGTGCATCAAGGACATAATTCTTCTGTGCAGCAATGAGGATAATCCTCAGAGCACGGATCCAATCCGCATCATTGCTACTATCATCTTTCAACTTATTTTTTCTCTAGGAACATATCAAAAATAAACGGGGAGCTATAACGTGAGCTATTGATCTACAACATAATTTGGAAATACTATCAGGACTAAGTTCATTATAAATTAAAGTTCAATTAATCACATTACTTAAGAACTCCCACTTAGATAGACATCCCTCTAGTCATCTAAATGATCACGTGATCCATATCAACTAAACCATGTCCGATCATCACGCGAGATGGAGTAGTTTTCAATGGTGAACATCTCCATGTTGGTCATATCTACTATATGATTCACGTTCGACCTTTCGGTCTCAGTGTTCCAAGGCCATATCTGCATATGCTAGGCTCGTCAAGTTTAACCCGAGTATTCTGCACATGAAAAAACTGGCTTGCACCCCTTGTATGTGAACATAGAGCTTATCACACCCGATCTTTATGTGGTGTCTCGACACGATGAACTGTTGCAACGGTGCATACTCAGGGAGAACACTTATACCTTGAAATTTAGTGAGGGGTCATCTTATAATGCTACCGCCGTACTAAGCAAAATAAGATGCATAAAAGATGAACATCACATGCAATCAAAATAAGTGATATGATATGGCCATCATAATCTTGTGCCTTTGATCTCCATCTCCAAAGCACCGTCATGATCACCATCGTCATCGGCTTGACACCTTGATCTCCATCGTAGCATCGTTGTCGTCTCGCAAACTATTGCTTCTACGACTATCGCTGCCGCTCAGTGATAAAGTAAAGCAATTACATCGCGATTGCATTTCATACAATAAAGCAACAACCATAAGGCTCCTGCCAGTTGCCAATAATGGTTACTAAACATGATCATCTCATACAACAATTTATATCTCATCACATCTTGACCATATCACATCACAACATGCCCTGCAAAAACAAGTTAGACGTCCTCTACTTTGTTGTTGCAAGTTTTACGTGGCTGCTACGGGCTTCTAGCAAGAACCGTTCTTACCTACGCATAAAAACCACAACGATTTTTCGTCAAGTGTGGTGTTTTAACCTTCAACAAGGACCGGGCGTAGTCAAACTCGATTCAACTAAAGTTGGAGAAACAGATACCCGCTAGCCACCTGTGTGCGAAGCACGTCGGTAGAACCAGTCTCATGAACGCGGTCATGTAATGTCGGCCCGGGCTGCTTCATCCAACAATACCGCCAAATCAAAGTAAGACGTTGCTGGTAAGCAGTATGACTATTATCCCCCACAACTCATTGTGTTCTACTCGTGCATATAACATCGACGCATAGACCTGGCTCTGATACCACTGTTGGGGAACGTAGTATTTCAAAATTTTCCTACGATCACGCAAGATCTATCTAGGAGAATCATAGCAACAAGCGGGGAGAGTGTGTCCACGTACCCTCGTAGACCAAAAGCGGATAGTAACACGGTTGATGGAGTCGAACGTCTTCGTGATCCAACCGATCCAAGTACTGGACGTACGACACCTCCACGATCAGCACACGTTCAGCTCGATGATGTCCCTCGAACTCTTGATCCAGTTGAGGCCGAGGGAGAGTTCCGTCAGCACAATGGTGTGGCGACAGTGATAAGTTACTGATGCAGGGCTTCACCTAAGCACTACAATGATATGACCGAGGTGTGTAACTGTGGAGGGGGGCACCGCACACGGCTAAAAGGTCAACTTGTGTGTCTTTGGGGTGCCCCTGCCTCCGTATATAAAGGAGGGAGAGGGAGAGGCAGCCGACCCTAGGGGGGCGCGCCAAGGTGTGGAGTCGTACTAGGACTCCCTAGTCCTAGTAGCATTCCACCTCCCACACAAAGTAGGAAAGGGGGAAGGGAGAAGGAGAAGGAAAGGGGAGCCGCCCCCCTACTCCTAGTCCTAATCGGCATCCTGCCCAAGGGGGGCGTACCCGCCCCTTGTGCGCTGGTGTGCTTCCCTCTTATCGCCCATAAGGCCCATAACTTCTCCCGGGGGGTTCCGGTAACCTCCCGGTACTCTGGAAAAATGCCCGAACCACTCAGAACCATTCCGATATCCAAATGCAACCTTCCAATATATGAATTTTTACCTATCGACCATTTCGAGACTCCTCGTCATGTCCGTGATCTCATACGGGAGTCCGAACAAGCTTCGGTCATCAAATCACATAACTCATAATACAATCGTCATCGAACGTTAAGCGTGCGGACCCTACGGGTTCGACAGCTATGTAGACATGACCGACACACATCTCAGGTCAATAACCAATAGTGGAACCTGGATGCTCATATTGGCTCCTACATATTCTACGAAGATCTTTATCGGTCAAACCTCATAACAACATACGTTATTCCCTTTGTCATTGGTATGTTACTTGTCCGAGATTCAGTTCAATCTCGTTACCGGCAAGTCTCTTTACTCATTCCGTAATGCATCATCCCTCAACTAACTCGTTAGTCACATTCCTTGCGAGGCTTATAGTGATGTGCATTACCGAGAGGGCCCAGAGATACTTCTCCGATACACGGAGTGACAAATCCTAATCTTGATCTATGCGAACTCAACATACACCACCGGAGACACCTTTAGAGCATCTTTATAATCACCCAATTACGTTGTGACGTTTGATAGCTCACAAGGTGTTCCTCCGGTATTCGGGAGTTGCATAATCTCATAGTCAGAGGAACATGTATAAGTCATGAAGAAAGCAATAGCAATAAAACTAAACCATGACTATGCTAAGCTAACAGATGGGTCTTGTCCATCACATCATGCTCTAATGATGTGATCCCGTTCATCAAATGACAACGTATGTCTATGGTCAGGAAACTTAACCATCTTTGATTAACGAGCTAGTCAAGTAGAGGCACACTAGGGACACACAGTTTGTCTATGTATTCACACATGTACTAAGTTTCCGGTTAATACAATTCTAGCATGAATAATAAACATTTATCATGATATAATGACATATAAATAACAACTTTATTATTGCCTCTAGGGCATATTTCCTTCATCAATTTGCATGCCTATTATGAAAAAATTAAGCCCTTCTGAACATTGCTTTCTAATACTTATCCTTGATGTTGGGAGGCCGGCCAAAAGGGGTATGCTTGGGTGCTGAACTTGTAATGGGATAATAACACTATCTGTTGTTACATTCTGATTTCAGTTGCTTTCATATTTTAGTTTTTTTTACATTTTAGCATGGTAATTAACTTGGACCTGACACTTTTGATTTTAATTATTGCAGGATGTAATCAGTTTTATGTCGGTTTTATCTTCTCAGGAGAAAGCAAATTACTCAACGTTTTGAAATTCAGGATGTGCATACTACACTTTCAGAAGGTCAGTAATACCTAATGCATTGCCTTCCATGTACTATCTTGGTATGTTCTCATTGATGATCTGTACACCAACCCCATTATAATTTGGTGCCTATGTACTATTTTATTCGGCATCGAGTTTTAAAACATTCAGTACCATTGGTGCAGTTTGATATGCAAATGTTCGAGTTGCCAAGAAAATGTCTGAGATAATTCCCGAAACAAACTCATGTTTCTCATGTTTTCCTTTCTTGGTCAAGCAATGCAGGTTCGCAATAGAGTTTTCATTAAGGAAGCACCAAATCTTCTATAGCTGCAAATAAAACATTTTCTTCACAGATACACTTATTAGCTTTTCCTGATGAGTAGATGATTTAAGTCAAGACGAGAAACAAAAACTTCACTATTAAGAATATTATAATCATTCACTATCTGTTTTGAGTGATGAACTCCATGCTGATTGCCCTTTGAACAATCTGAATATGAGAGCATTACTCTATTTCTTGTTGCATCACAGAAAATGAATCACGGGAGTACTGTTGCCTGCCATCTTAGATGTAAAATAGATATATGGTTTAGAGAAATTCATGCTAAGCATTGATCATGAGATTTGATGTCTGAGCCACTAACTTAACTGTAAAACTGTGATATTTTTGTCCCGTTGCAACGCACAGGCACATTTACTAGTCCATACCAATATAAAAAGACCCAAAGGGGCAGATCCAATTAATCTCGACCATCAAATCATGTCAATCCAACGACCTAGACTGCTTCAATGTCGAGCGCTCAACAGGTTTAACGTGCAGTTAATTTAATGCCAAATATAGTGCTAATCATATAATAAAACGCAAATAATATCCTACTTAATATCCGCATGCATCTATACCAATATAAAAAGACCCAAAGGGGCAGATCCAAATAATCTTGGCCAACAAATCATGTCAATCCAAGGACCTAGACTGCTTCAATGTCAAGCGCTCAACACGTTTTACGTGCAGTTAATTTCATGCCAAATATAGTGCTAATCATATAATAACACGCAAATAGTATCCTACATAATATCCACATGCATTTAATATACTTCCAAATTAACGTGCATTGCACGTACACATTGACTAGTCTCAAAAAGTGTCCGACTATGTCTGGCTTTGGCATTTCATCGAACACAGCACGGACGGCCGCCGCCGGCGTCGACGACGAGCATAGGCACAACAACTTCTCCACCAATCGGGCTGGAGAGAGCTTCTGGTGGGCGCCGCGTGCGCAAGGAGGACCGGTGCCACCTCACTCCGCCATGGAGGTGCATGAAGAGAGCAACAAGAGGGTGCCGCGCACACCCTGCCAGCGCGGCCGCCACGCCCACCCCGCCCCAAAGCACACACCGGCGCGCCGCGGCTAGGTGAGCACGACCTCGGTGTCCCCGAGCCCCTCTCTCCCTCCTACGCGCCACATCTCCCCCGTCGTCATAGGGGATGTCGGGCCATGGGTGTGGGGAGCGCGAGTTGGATGGCAAGCTCCACACTCGCCAACTCCTTGGTCACCCCGTGCTCGTAGCCACCTCACTCTGTCGCCAGCCCGACATCCTCAGCCTGGCGCTGGTGGGAGTAGCGCACGGCATGGACACGACTGTACGAACAGGAGGAAGGTTTGGTACAAGGAAGAGACGGAGCGATAGGTTCAGTGGCGGCTCCGCCACGTGGAGCCGATACCACGAGTCATTGATGTTGTTGCTGCGGGCTCCAGCATGACATGTTGTTGCTATTGCGGGTTAGTGCAGATACGTGGCACGATGAGCGAGGTGCAGGACGCGCGACAGTGGCAGGGCACCTGTAACACCCCGGATATGATTTACCTAATATGTAATCCAACTCTTGCCGTTTCCGGCGTTAAGTTATTTTATTTTCTCGGGTTCGGGTTTTTGTCTCTGTGTGTTGTTATTGTTGTCATGCATCTCATATCATGCTATCATGTGCATTTCTTTTGCATACATGTTTGTCTCATGCGTTCGAGCATTTTCCCCGTTGTCCGTTTTGCATTCCGGCGCTCCGTTCTCCTCCGGTGGTCATTTCTACCTTTCTTTCGTGTGTGGGGATTAAACATCTCCGGATTGGACCGAGACTTGCCAAGCGGCCTTGGTTTACTATCGGTAGACCGCCTGTCAAGTTTCGTACCATTTGGACTTCGTTTGATGCTCCAACGGTTAATCGAGGGACCGAAAAGGCCTCGTGTGTGTTGCAGCCCAACACCCCTCCAATTTGGCCCAAAACCCACCTGAACCATCTCCATCATCTAGAGCATTCGATCACGATCGCGTGGCCGAAAACCGCACCTCATTTGGACTCTCCTAGCTCCCTCTATGCCTATATATACACCTTCCCCTCCAAAATTTGCGGTGCAAAACCTACCCTAACTCTCCCCGCCGCCGCCGGACATCTTCTTCCACCGACGGACGTGTCCGCCCGCCGTGTCCGCCGCCACGTGGCAGCCGCCGATTCGCCCGCGCCCTCGCGCCCACATCGCCGCCGGTTGGCCCGCCCGGGCCCAGGAGGGGCCCTCTCGGCCCAGATCCAGGCGCCGCCCCGCGCCATCGTCCTCCCCGCGGCCGGGCCCGAGCTTCCCTCGCCGCGCCGCCGCTGCTCCTTGCCGGCGAGGGCTCGCCGGCCGCCGCACCCCGACGCCGCGCGCCGCACTCCGACTGACCGCCGTCTCCCCAAGACCTCGCCGGCGACGCCGCCCGCTTCTCCGGCCTCCCTCAAGTCTGGCCGGCGTGCCTCCCTCAAGTCCGGCGACGCTCCAGCACCGACTCCGGCCATCCTCGTTTTGCTTGCTCCGGCGAGATCCGATCTAGATCTGAAAACCCTAGGGGTTGACCTTTTTTTTCACTAAGTTCCTAGATTATTTTGCATACTTTGACCTGTGATAACTCCGCATCCGTAGCTCCGTTTTGGGCATATAGCATATCAAAATGTTCGTCTCAGAGAGCACATCATTTCTTCTCATTGCATTATTTTCATTTGAGTTCATCTTGATGCCCGAAATGCTGTTGGTAGAGTGCTATTTGAGATAATTGTCAGATCTGCTGCTCCAATTAGATATTTGTCATTTTTGCCATGATTATTGTGTGCATTATATGCCCCTGGGCTCTACATGAGTTTTGTTATATGTTTTGCCATCTTTCCAGAGGTGCAACCCATGTATTTTTTTGATGTGTGTGGTGACTAACACAAGCTTGCAAAGTGGTGCATTTGTTAATGCCGATTTCAGGGACTTAGCAATTCCACTAAGTCCTTGATCTGTTTATCTCAATATGCCATATGTTCATGTTGTTTCCTAGTGATCCGTGCCTCTTTTGAGGATGATCAGCAAGGATGTTTTGTTAATCTTGTAGTGCTCTCTCCAGCCATGTATTTGTTTGCAATTATGGAGCACCCTAGCTTGAGTCAATCGAGCTCTACTTTTGCTATTTCGTGAATCTGGGCAGATTGTCTACTTGTTAGCGATTTTGCCGAGGATGTTGTAGTTGATCCGTGCATGCTATGTTATTGTTCTTGCTATGTCTAGCTTGTATAATGTGTATTCTTGGTGGGTGTATGCTTAGATTGTCATGACTTGCTCTGTAGTGAGTGCATCGAGCTCGTAAACATGCCTACTTGATATCTGATTTGCATGCTCCAGTTTTTCACTAAGTCTGTGATCTGATTATGTTTTTGCCATGTTCACATGCTTGCAAATGTATTTTCTGATCCCTTTTGGCTCAAGGTCACTAAGGGACTTTTGTTAAGCTCTTTGAGTAGCTCCATGCCATGCTTTATTTTGCCATGTTCAGGTCCTGTAGCATATAGTTTTCATGCTCCAAAGTGTGCTACCTGATCTGAGATTCCAGACAAGTGTTAATTTCACTAAGTCTGAAATCTGTTTACCAAATGCATTTTTGCCATGCTTGTTTGAACCTGTTAATGGATGAATTGGCCGTAGCGCAGTGTCCATCTTTTGTTAAGCATCATGAATGGATCCCTGCCATGTATTTTGTTGCCATGTTTGAGTGGTGTAGCATGTTCATATTGTTGCTTTTAGATGGCTACTTGCTGTAAATCACAGAATTTGGCCATATTTGAATTGCTTGCCATTTCCTAACCGTAACTCCGATTCCGGTGATCTTGATATCGTTTTCAAGCGATTTCATCTCACCTTTCCAGTGGCACACTTGGATTTCCATGTTGAGGCCAGGTTCATTCATTCCTTGTCAAATCTTGCATATGCATCACATATCGCATCCCGCATAGCATACCATGTTTGCATCATATTGTTTGAGCTTGCACGTGGTTGATTGTGTTCCGTTTGCTTGTTTGTCTTGTTTGGGTAGAGCCGGGAGACGAGTTCACTAACGAGGAGCTCGTTGAGTTTGCTTTCGAGGATCCAGTCAACTCTGACAACTTTGCAGGCAAGATGATCACACCCTCGAAATCACTACTATCTTTGCTTTGCTAGATGCTCGCTCTTTTGCTATGCCTATGCTACGATGCCTACCACTTGCTTATCATGCCTCCCAAATTGCCATGTCAAACCTCTAACCCACCATGTCCTAGCAAACCGTTGATTGGCTATGTTACCGCTTTGCTCAACCCCTCTTATAGCGTTGCTAGTTGCAGGTGGAGATTGGAGACCGTTCCTTGTTGGAACATTATTTACTTGTTGGGATATCATTATATTGCCTTGTTATCTTAATGCATCTATATACTTGGTAAAGGGTGGAAGGCTCGGCCTCTCGCCTTGTGTTTTGTTCCACTCTTGCCGCCCTAGTTTCCGTCATATCGGTGTTATTTTCTCGGATTTTTGCGTTCCTTACGCGGTTGGGTTATAATGGGAACCCCTTGATAGTTCGCCTTGATTAAAGCTTTTCCAGCAATGCCCAACCTTGGTTTTATCATTTTCCACCTTGCCTCTTTTTCCCTTGGGTTTCCGGAGCCCGAGAGTCATCTTATTTAACCCCCCCGGGCCAGTGCTCCTCTGAGTGTTGGTCCACCTGTCAGCTGCCGGTGGCCACCAGGGGCAACCCTGGGCTGGCCTACCCGTACCTAAGACAATCTGAGTGTGCCCTGAGAATGAGATATGTGCAGCTCCTATCGGGATTTGTCGGCACATTCGGGCGGTGTTGCTGGATTTGTTTTAACTTGTTGAAGTGTCTGGTAGAACCGGGATACCGAGTCTGATCGGAATGTCTCGGGAGGAGGTCTATTCCTTCGTTGACTGTGAGAGCTTGTCATGGGCTAAGTTGGGACTCCGCTGCAGGGATTTGAACTTTCGAAAGCCGTGCCCGCGGTTATGGGCAGATGGGAATTTGTTAATGTCCGGTTGTAGATAACTTGAACCTTAACTTAATTAAATCGAATCAACTGTGTGAGTTACCGTGATTGTCTCTTCACGGCGGAGTCCGGGAAGTGAACACGGTGTTGGAGTAATGCTTGCCGCAGGTTGCCCTCTAGTCACTCGTTCGCGCTTTGCCCTCTCTTATCGCTCTCTTTTGCGAACAGGTTAGCCACCATATATGCTAGTCACTTGCTGCAGCTCCACATATTTACATTGCCTTACCTATAAGCTTAAATAGTCTTGATCACGAGGATGCGAGATTGCTGAGTCCCTGTGGCTCACAGATTACTTCCAAACCAGATGCAGGGCCTGATGACTCCATTCCTGATGACACGCTTGAGCTCAAGTGGGAGTTCGACGAGGACTCACGCCGATACTATGTGTCTTTCCCTGATGATCAGTAGTGGTGCCTAGTTGGGGCAATCGGGACCGTGTCGCATGTTGGGTTTATCTTTTATTTTGGCGCCGTAGTCGGGCCATGAGTGTTTGAATGTTGTATTGCTATTTATGTACTTTGATTGACGTGGCGAGTGTAAGCCAACCATGTATCTCCCCTTTTATTATCTATATTACATGGGATGTTGTGAAGATTGCCTAACTTGCGACATTGCTTTCAATGCGGTTATGCCTCTAAGTCATGCCTCGATACGTGGGAGCTATAGCCACATCGAGGGCGTTACAGCACCCATGGCCAGCTGCGGCCAGGGAAGAAATAGAGAAAAGCAGGAGGGGGGGGGGGGGGGGGGGGGGGGGGGGGGGGCCCCTTGTTTGAATGGGTGGATGTATTGCAGGTGGGCCAGGCCGGGCAAGCGGCAAACAGGGATGGACAAGGAGTCCTAGAAAACATCTGGTTTGTGTCCTCTTTAGACCCAGATTGCGAGCAAATTTGGTCTTGAAATAGGTCTGAACAGACACGAACCGGACAGAAAATCGGTATGCCACTAGTGCAGAGACGTGCTATACAAACGGTTTTTAACCCCTTTCCGCGACGGCGTTTCAAACCGTCACCAAGTGAGTGACTGCGATAGGGGGGTGCTTCCCACACGACCTAGAAACCATCGGGGATAGGCTCTCCTAGCACACAGGCTGGGGCAAAATGAGCTCGTGTGCGATCGGGTGAGGCATCAAAACCCAATCGTTTCCATTCGTATGTACATTCCACATGGTGAATCCTAGAAAAACATTTTCGTTCATATGTATATCACACACAGTTTTGTGTGTGGAAACGTTTGTGCAAGGTGGCCTAACGCAAACAGTTCTCTGCCGGAAGCCGTGTGTGATTGTTAGTTGATCGAACACGCCTACTTTCTAGAAACCATGTGGGTTGTTTGAGTTTGTTGGGGAACGTTGCAGAAAACAAAATTTTCCTACTCGTTTCACCAAGATCCATCTAGGAGTTCATCTAGCAACGAGTCATTGGATGCATCTACATACCTTTGTAGATTGCGCACGGAAGCATTCAAAAGAACGGTGATGATGTAGTCGTACACGACGTGATCCAAATCACCGATGACCAAGCGTCAAACGGACGGCACCTCCGCGTTCAACACACGTACGGGACGGGAGACGTATCCTCCTTCTTGATCCAGCAAGGGGAGGAGGAGAAGTTGATGAAGATCCAGCAGCACGACGGCGTGGTGGTGGATGCAGGGCGTCACAGTAGCAGGGCTTCGCCTATACTACGAGGGAGAGACGTAACGGGGAGAGAGGGAGGCGCCAAGGCTCAGGTATGAAGTCCCTCCCTCTCCTCAACTATATATAGGGGTGCCAAGGGGGGGGGGGCGCCGGCCCTAGTAGATGGATCTACTAGGGGGGGGCGCCGGCCAAGGGGTGGGGGGCTTGCCCCCCAAGCAAGGGGGCGCCCCCTCTAGGGTTTCCCCTCAACCCTAGCCGCATGGGCCCTTGGGGGGGTGGCGCCCCAGCCCACTTTGGGCTGGGTTCCCTCCTACTTCAGCCCATGGGGCCCCCCGGGATAGGTGGCCCCACCCGGTGGACCCCCGGGACCCTTCCGGTGGTCCCGGTACAATACCGGTGACCCCGAAACTTGTCCCGATGGCCGAAACAGCACTTCCTATATATAATTCTTTACCTCCGGACCATTACGGAACTCCTCGTGACGTCCGGGATCTCATCCGGGACTCCGAACAATATTCGGGTTACTGCATATACATGTCTTCACAACCCTAGCGTCACCGAACCTTAAGTGTGTAGACCCTACGGGTTCGGGAGACAAGCAGACATGACCGAGACGACTCTCCGGTCAATAACCAACAGCGGGATCTGGATACCCATGTTGGCTCCCACATGCTCCACGATGATCTCATCGGATGAACCACGATGTCGAGGATTCAATCAACCCCGTATGCAATTCCCTTTGTCAATCGATATGTTACTTGCCCGAGATTCGATCGTCGGTATCCCAATACCTCGTTCAATCTCGTTACCGGCAAGTCACTTTACTCTTACCGCAATGCATGATCCCGTGACCAGACACTTGGTCACTTTGAGCTCATTATGATGATGCATTACCGAGTGGGCCCAGTGATACCTCTCCGTCACACGGAGTGACAAATCCCAGTCTTGATCCATGTCAACCCAACAGACACTTTCGGAGATACCCGTAGTCTACCTTTGTAGTCACCCAGTTACGTTGTGACGTTTGGTAGACCCAAAGCACTCTTACGGTATCCGGGAGTTACACGATCTCATGGTCTAAGGAAAAGATACTTGACATTGGAAAAGCTCTAGCAAACGAACTACACGATCTTTGTGCTATGCTTTAAGATTAGGTCTTGTCCATCACATCATTCTCCTAATGATGTGATCCCGTTATCAATGACATCCAATGTCCATAGCCAGGAAACCATGACTATCTATTGATCAATGAGCTAGTCAACTAGAGGCTTACTAGGGACATGTTGGTGTCTGTTATTCACACATGTATTACGATTTCCGGATAACACAATTATAGCATGAATAAAGACAATCATCATGAACAAGGAAATATAATAATAATGCTTTTATTATTGCCTCTAGGGCATATTTCAAACAGTCTCCCACTTGCACTAGAGTCAATAATCTAGTTACATTGTGATGAATCGAACACCCATGGAATTCTAGTGTTGATCATGTTTTGCTCTAGGGAGAGGTTTAGTCAACGGATCCGCTACATTCAGATCCGTATGTACTTTACAAATCTCTATGTCTCCATCTTGAACATTTTCACGAATGGAGTTGAAGCGACGCTTGATGTGCCTTGTCTTCTTGTGAAACCTGGGCTCCTTGGCAAGTGCAATAGCTCCAGTGTTGTCACAAAAGAGTTTGATTGGCCCCGACACATTGGGTATGACTCCTAGGTCGGTGATGAACTCCTTCACCCATATTGCTTCATGTGCTGCCTCCGAGGCTGCCATGTACTCCGCTTCACATGTAGATCCCGCCACGACGCTTTGCTTGCAACTGCACCAGCTTACTGCCCCACCATTCAAAATATACACGTATCCGGTCTGTGACTTAGAGTCATCCAGATCTATGTCGAAGCTAGCATCGACGTAACCCTTTACGACGAGCTCTTCGTCACCTCCATAAACGAGAAACATTTCCTTAGTCCTTTTCAGGTACTTCAGGATATTCTTGACCGCTGTCCAGTGTTCCTTGCCGGGATTACTTTGGTACCTTCCTACCAAACTGACGGCAAGGTTAACATCAGGTCTGGTACACAGCATGGCATACATAATAGAACCTATGGCTGATGCATAGGGGATGACGCTCATCTCTTCTATATCTTCTGCCGTGGTCGGACATTGAGCTGAACTCAATTTCACACCTTGTAATACAGGTAAGAACCCCTTCTTAGAATGATCCATATTGAACTTCTTCAATATCTTATCAAGGTATGTGCTTTGTGAAAGACCTATGAGGCGTCTTGATCTATCTCTATAGATTTTGATGCCTAATATATAAGCAGCTTCTCCAACATCCTTCATCGAAAAACTCTTATTCAAGTAGGCCTTGATGCTGTCCAAGAGTTCTATATCATTTCCCATCAATAGTATGTCATCTACATATAATATGAGAAATGCTACAGAGCTCCCACTCACTTTCTTGTAAACGCAGGCTTCTCCATAAGTCTGCGTAAACCCAAACGCTTTGATCATCTCATCAAAGCGAATGTTCCAACTCCGAGATGCTTGCACCAGCCCATAAATCGAGCGTTGGAGCTTGCACACCTTGCCAGCATTCTTAGGATCGACAAAACCCTCCGGCTGCATCATATACAATTCTTCCTTAAGGAAACCATTAAGGAATGCCGTTTTGACGTCCATTTGCCAAATTTCATAATCATAAAATGCGGCAATTGCTAACATGATTCAGACGGACTTCATCTTCGCTACCGGTGAGAAAGTCTCATCGTAGTCAACCCCTTGAACTTGTCGATAACCCTTAGCGACAAGCCTAGCTTTATAGATGGTCACATTACCATCCGCGTCAGTCTTCCTCTTAAAGATCCATTTATTTTCTATGGCTCGCCGTTCAAGGGCAAGTCAGTCAAAGTCCATACTTCGTTTTCATACATGGATCCTATCTCGGATTTCATGGCTTCCAGCCATTTTTCGGAATCCGGGCCCGCCATCGCTTCTTCATAGTTCGAAGGTTCACCGTTGTCTAACAACATGATTTCCAAGACAGGGTTGCCGTACCACTCTGGTGCGGAACGTGTCCTTGTGGACCTTCGAATTTCAGTAGGAGCTTGATCAGAAGTATCTTGATCATTATCATTAACTTCCTCTCTAGTCGGTGCAGGCACCTCAGGAACATTTTCTTGAGTTGCGCCATTTCCCGGTTCAAGAGGTAATACTTCATCAAGCTCTACTTTCCTCCCACTTACTTCTTTCGAGAGAAACTCTTTCTCTAGAAAGGACCCATTCTTGGCAACAAAGATCTTGCCTTCGGATCTGAGGTAGAAGGTGTACCCAATAGTTTCTTTTGGGTATCCTATGAAGACGCATTTTTCCGACTTGGGTTCGAGCTTTTCAGGTTGAAGTTTCTTGACATAAGCATCGCATCCCCAAACTTTTAGAAACGACAGCTTAGGTTTCTTCCCAAACCATAATTCATACGGTGTCGTCTCAACGGATTTCGACGGAGCCCTATTTAAAGTGAATGCGGCAGTCTCTAAAGCATAGCCCCAAAAAGATAGCGGTAAATCAGTAAGAGACATCATAGACCGCACCATATCCAATAGAGTGCGATTACGACGTCCGGACACACCGTTACGATGAGGTGTTCCAGGCGGCGTGAGTTGTGAAACTATTCCACATTTTCTTAAGTGTGCACCAAATTCGTGACTCAAGTATTCTCCTCCACGATCTGATCGTAGAAACTTGATTTTCCTGTCATGTTGATTTTCAACCTCACTCTGAAATTCCTTGAACTTTTCAAAGGTTTCAGACTTGTGTTTCATTAAGTAGACATACCCATATCTACTCAAGTCATCAGTGAGGGTGAGAACATAACGATAGCCACCGCGAGCCTCAACACTCATTGGACCGCACACATCAGTATGTATGATTTCCAATAAGTTGGTTGCTCGCTCCATTGTTCCTGAGAACGGAGTCTTGGTCATTTTACCCATGAGGCATGGTTCGCACGTGTCAAATGATTCACAATCAAGAGACTCTAAAAGTCCATCTGCATGGAGCTTCTTCATGCGTTTGACACCTATGTGACCAAGGCGGCAGTGCCACAAGTATGTGGGACTATCATTATCAACCTTACATCTTTTGGTACTCACATTATGAACATGTGTAGTAATACGCCCGAGATTCATTAAGAATAAACCATTCACCATAGGAGCATGACCATAAAACATATCTCTCATATAAATGGAATAACCATTATTCTCAGATTTAAATGAGTAGCCATCTCGAATTAAACGAGATCCCGATACAATGTTCATGCTCAAAGCTGGCACTAAATAACAGTTATTGAGGTTTAAAACTAATCCCGTAGGTAAATGCAGAGGCAGCGTGCCGACGGCGATCACATCAACCTTGGAACCATTCCCGACGCGCATCGTCACCTCGTCCTTTGCCAGTCTCCGTTTATTCCGCCTGCTGTGAGTTACAAATATGAGCAACGGCACCGGTATCAAATACCCAGGAGTCACTACGAGTACTGGTAAGGTACACATCAATTACATGTATATCAAATATACCTTTTGTTTTGCCGGCCTTCTTGTCTGCTAAGTATTTAGGGCAATTCCGCTTCCAGTGACCGCTTCCCTTGCAATAAAAGCACTCAGTCTCGGGCTTGGGTCCATTCTTTGGCTTCTTCCCGGCAGCTTGCTTGCCGGGCGCGGCAACCTCCTTGCCGTCCTTCTTGAAGTTCTTTTTACCCTTGCCTTTCTTAAACTTAGTGGTTTTATTGACCATCAACACTTGATGTTCCTTCTTGACTTCTACCTCCGCTGACTTCAGCATTGAGAACAACTCAGGAATGGTCTTTTGCATCCCCTGCATGTTGAAGTTCATCACAAAGCTCTTGTAGCTTGGTGGAAGCGACTGGAGGATTCTGTCAATGACCGCATCATCCGGGAGATTAAATCCCAGCTGAGACAAGCGGTTATGCAACCCAGACATAGTGAGTATGTGCTCACTAACAGAACTATTTTCCTCCATCTTACAGCTGAAGAATTTATCGGAGACTTCATATCTCTCGATCCAGGCATGAGCTTGAAAAACCATTTTTAGCTCTTCGAACATCTCATATGCTCCATGTCTCTCAAAACGCTTTTGGAGCCCCGGCTCTAAGCTGTAAAGCATGCCGCACTGAACGAGGGAGTAGTCGTCAACACGTGTCTGCCAAGCGTTCATAACGTCTTGGTTCTGTGGGACGGGTGGATCACCTAGCGGTGCTTGTAGGACATAATCTTTCTTGGCAGCTATGAGGATGATCCTCAGGTTCCGGACCCAGTCCGTATAGTTGCTGCCATCGTCTTTCAGCTTGGTTTTCTCTAGGAACGCGTTGAAGTTGAGGACTACGTGGGCCATTTGATCTACAAGACATATTGTAAAATATTTTAGAATAAGTTCATGATAATTAAGTTCATCTAATCAAATTATTAATGAACTCCCACTTAGATTAGACATCCCTCTAGTCATCTAAGTATTACATGATCCGGGTTGACTAGGCCGTGTCCGATCATCACGCGAGACGGACTAGTCAACGTCGGTGAACATCTTCATGTTGATCGTATCTTCTATACGACTCATGCTCGACCTTTCGGTCTTCTGTGTTCCGAGGCCATGTCTGTACATGCTAGGCTCGTCAAGTTAACCCTAAGTGTTTTTGCATGTGTTCCGAGGCCATGTCTGTACATGCTAGGCTCGTCAACACCCATTGTATGTGAACGTAAGGATCCATCACACCCGATCATCACGGCGTGCTTAGAAACGACGAACTTTAGGAACGGTGCACAGTTAGGGGAGAACACTTCTTGAAATTGTTATGAGGGATCATCTTATTTACTACCGTCGTACTAAGTAAACAAGATGCAAAACATGATAAACATCACATGTAATCAAATAATTAACGTGACATGATATGGCCAATATCACATAGCTCCTTTGATCTCCATCTTGGGGCTCCATGATCATCTTGTCACCAGCTTGACACCATGATCTCCATCATCATGATCTCCATCATCGTGTCTCCATGAAGTTGCTCGCCAACTATTACTTCTACTACTATGGCTAACGCGTTTAGCAACAAAGTAAAGTAATTTACATGGCGTTTCTCGATGACACGCAGGTCATATAAAAGAATAAAGACAACTCCTATGGCTCCTGCCGGTTGTCATACTCATCGACATGCAAGTCGTGATTCCTATTACAATAGCATGAACATCTCATACATCACATATAGATCATTCATCATTCATCACAACTTTGGCCATATCATATCACAAACCACTTGCTGCAAAAACAAGTTAGACGTCCTCTAATTGTTGTTGCAAGTTTTACGTGGCTGAATTAGGGTTCTAGCAAGAACGTCTTCTTACCTACGTTAAAGCCACAACGTGATTTGTCAACTTCTATTTACCCTTCATAAGGACCCTGTTCATCGAATCCGCTCCAACTAAAGTGGGAGAGACAGACACCCGCCAGCCACCTTATGCAACTAGTGCATGTTAGTCGGTGGAACCGGTCTCACGTAAGCGTACGTGTAAGGTTGGTCCGGGCCGCTTCATCCCACAATACTGCTGAAGCAAGAAAAGACTAGTAACGGCAAGAAAGTTGACAAATCTACGCCCACAACTAATTGTGTTCTACTCGCGCAAGAAGAACTACGCATAGACCTAGCTCTCATACCACTGTTGGGGAATGTTGCAGAAAACAAAATTTTCCTACTCGTTTCACCAAGATCCATCTAGGAGTTCATCTAGCAATGAGTCATTGGATGCATCTACATACCTTTGTAGATTGCGCACGGAAGCACGGAAGCGTTCAAAAGAAGCGATGAGTAGTCGTACTCGACGTGATCCAAATCATCGGACCTAGCGCCGAACGGACGGCACCTCCGCGTTCAACACACGTACACGGGACGACGTCTCCTCATTCTTGATCCAGCAAGGGGAAGGAGAGGTTGATGAAGATCCAGCAGCACGACGGCATGATGGTGGATGCAGGGCGTCACAGTAGCAGGGCTTCGCCTATACTACGAGAGAGAGACGTAACGGGGAGAGCGGGGAGAGAGGGAGGCGCCAAGGCTCAGGTATGAAGTCCCTCCCTCTCCTCAACTATATATAGGGGTGCCAAGGGGGGGGCGCCGGCCCTAGTAGATGGATCTACTAGGGGGGGCGGCGGCCAAGGGGTGGGGGGCTTGCCCCCCAAGCAAGGGGGCGCCCCCTCTAGGGTTTCCCCTCAACCCTAGCCGCATGGGCCCTTGGGGGGGTGGCGCCCCAGCCCACTTTGGGCTGGGTTCCCTCCTACTTCAGCCCATGGGCCCCCCCGGGATAGGTGGCCCCACCCGGTGGACCCCCGGGACCCTTCCGGTGGTCCCGGTACAATACCGGTGACCCCAAAACTTGTCCCGATGGCCGAAACAGCACTTCCTATATATAATTCTTTACCTCCGGACCATTCTGGAACTCCTCGTGACGTCCGGGATCTCATCCGGGACTCCAAACAATATTCGAGTTACTGCATATACATGTCTTCACAACCCTAGCGTCACCGAACCTTAAGTGTGTAGACCCTACGGGTTCGGGAGACAAGCAGACATGACCGAGACGACTCTCCGGTCAATAACCAACAACGGGATCTGGATACCCATGTTGGCTCCCACATGCTCCACGATGATCTCATCGGATGAACCACGATGTCGAGGATTCAATCAACCCCGTGTGCAATTCCCTTTGTCAATCGATATGTTACTTGCCCGAGATTCGATCGTCGGTATCCCAATACCTCGTTCAATCTCATTACCGGCAAGTCACTTTACTCTTACCGCAATGCATGATCCCGTGACCAGACACTTGGTCACTTTGAGCTCATTATGATGATGCATTACCGAGTGGGCCCAGTGATACCTCTCCGTCACACGGAGTGACAAATCCCAGTCTTGATCCATGTCAACCCAACAGACACTTTCGGAGATACCCGTAGTCTACCTTTATAGTCACCCAGTTACGTTGTGACGTTTGGTAGACCCAAAGCACTCCTACGGTATCCGGGAGTTACACGATCTCATGGTCTAAGGAAAAGATACTTGACATTGGAAAAGCTCTAGCAAACGAACTACACGATCTTTGTGCTATGCTTTAAGATTAGGTCTTGTCCATCACATCATTCTCCTAATGATGTGATCCCGTTATCAATGACATCCAATGTCCATAGCCAGGAAACCATGACTATCTATTGATCAATGAGCTAGTCAACTAGAGGCTTACTAGGGACATGTTGGTGTCTGTTATTCACACATGTATTACGATTTCCGGATAACAGAATTATAGCCTGAATAAAGACAATCATCATGAACAAGGAAATATAATAATAATGCTTTTATTATTGCCTCTAGGGCATATTTCCAACAGAGTTCATCGCCCACGGTGTTGTCTCTGCAATAGAAAATCCCAATAAGTAGGGTAATTAGCCTATTATTGATAATCCATGTAGTAATCAAATTGACATTTCTTGTAAAACACACCAGATATTTCATATCCGTATAATGGCAACCAAGATTTCATAATCGAATTACATCAGATAGCCTCGGCACTCAGTTACGCCATTACACAACAGCACCATGTTTCACATGCAACATCGAAAACCTTTGAAAAGTAGCATCATACACGGTAAGTAGACAGATGAATCTCATCTGGGAAACTGCAAAAACGGAAGGAAAATATTGAGCCTTCAGTGATGTCAAATGTCCTTGCAACTTTAGGCCAGTGGCTATGGATAGTTGCCCACCCAACCTTCGTCCTCTTTAGGAAGACTTCAATATTGTACTCTGGGTGTTGAATGAATATCTTCCTCGCCTCTTGACCATGCAGGCAGTTTGAGAGGTAATCATCGGTGAACTGCTTTGAAAATTACTGAAAACAAAGATATGCACAAATCGTTGTTATAAATTTTGAAATGGCGCAAGGGGTAAAAACAAGGTAAAAGAGTTAGTACCATCCTAGTTGACTGATGTCTTCTTCATTGTGCAAACAAAGATCTTGTTGTTATTCGTCGCAAGTTTCTTTATCCTAACAATCTTTCTGAGTTTATTGACTTGACTAAAATTCATGGACATCTCATTTCCCCATATGCAAAATGGGTTGAATAGTGGGGCTAAGCCTCTGACAGCAGGACCTACATGTGCAAGACCAAATTGTAAGAGACCTAAATATTAGAATGATTCCTGCAACTGCACAATAATGTGTTGTTAGCTAAAGGACCATGCATGATCAAACCTCGATGGTACACAACAGTGTCTCCCATTGTTTCCCTGCAACACACATAAGGAAGATCTTGATCAGGTTAACTGAGAGTTGCCATACTATCAGTAGAATACAGATTGAGTACAGTCAAATTCGATTTATTTATCACATGCATAAAAAATACAAAACTGTACCCACAACAAATGAAAATCAATTCACAGAATTGAACCAAACAGTTAAATGGACAACAAACCAAATGAACCAAAACAGTTAACTGAGCACGACATTGCAGAATAGAAACATGTACTAGAAGATAAGACAATTAACAAAACAAAGAATGCTTGAGAACAGTACTACGAAATGTAGCAACTGTTGGACCAAAGTGTTAACTGAACATTACATTTCAAAGGACCAAACTGTTAACTGAACATCAGATTGCATATTAACATTACAGAGGACAAATCACTAGAAGGCATTTGCGGTGGCCTCGAGAAAACAGCATGAACTGTATTTTAAAGTAGACAACCGCGTGGCTGTATCGACGGTGGCCTCAAAGACAAGGTGCTCCTCCAAGATCTAGTGGTCGGCACGCATGGCAGCCATAGCGACCTCGTGCGTGTGTGCGGCCGTGATTTGCTTCTCCGCTGCTAGATGCTATTGAGCTCCATGTTATGCTGCATGCAAAATGGATGTGGGCGGCGCTTAATTGGAGGACGAGGACAGTGATTTCAGCGGAAGGTGTCGCACCATCGGTCGTAGCATGTGGGACGAGGAAGGAGGAGGATGGTGTGTGGATTACCTGATGATACGTCTCCAACGTATCTATAATTTTTGATTCTTCCATGCTGTTCTATTATCATTCTTGGATGTTTTATAATCATTTTATATCTTTTTTGGGACTAACCTATTGACATAGTGCCCAGTGCCAGTTGTTGTTTTCTGCTTGTTTTTTACATCGCAGGAAATCAATACTAAACGGAGTCCAAACGCAGCGAAACGTTTTGTGGATTTTTCTGGACCAGAAGACACCAGATGGCCCAAGAAAGTACCCGAGGGGTGCTTCGAGGGGAGCACAACCCACCAGGGCGCGCCTGGGGGCCCAGGCGCGCCCAGGTGGGTTGTGCCCACCTCGGTGGCCTCCCGCACCGCCTCTTTGCTCTATAAATACCCCAATATTCCAGAAACCCTAGGGGAGTCAATGAAAATCAATTCCACCCATCGCAAGTTCCAGAACCACCAGATCCAATCTAGACACCATCATGGAGGGGTTCATCATCCTCATTGGTGCCTCTTCGATGATGCGTGAGTAGTTCATTGTAGACCTACAGGTCCATAGTTAGTAGCTAGATGGCTTCCTCTCTCTTTTGATTCTCAATACAATGGTCTTTTGGAGATCTATTTGATGTAACGCTTTTTGCGGTGTGTTTGTTGGGATCCGATGAACTTTGAGTTTATGATCAGGTTATTTGAGTCTTTTGATCTCTTATATGCATGATTACTTATAGCCTCGTATTTCCTCTTCGAATCTTTGGTTTTGTCGTGGAATTGTCACGGTAGATGTCCTAGTGAAAGGACTTAGTCGTGGAGCCATCGCAACCAGGAAGCTTAAAGGGGTTAATCGGGACAAAGGACACGAGAGGTTTATACTGGTTCGGCCCCTTTCGATGAAGGTAAAGCCTAGTCCAGTTGATGTGGTATTGCTAGGTTTCGATGACCAATGAGCGAATACGCTAGCTTGGCCCTCGATCTGTTGTTTCTTGCCCTAAGCCGTCGCCGGGTCGTCCCCTTATATACACGGGTTGACGCCATGCGGCCTACAGAGTCCCGGCCGGCTCATACAACGTGTCCGGCTCGGTGACATCTCTTACACGCCTTACATTACAAGTCTATTCATACATGGCGGTTTATACTTACGGGGCTTAAGCCGCCTCTGGGCTTGGGCCTATTATAAGCCTTATTGTAAACCGTCACCTTGTATACTCTTCGGGCTTCATTCAGGTAGCTCGCCGTTGTGGTTGACCCGGCCCCTCCTGGGCGGGTCATACCTGGTAGTCATATCCCCAACATTAGGCCCAGGTTGATTTGAACTTTGTTCATGTCAATCTTCAACACTTAGAAGAAATCCATCTTCCACTGCTTGTAAAAGCTCTGTAACCCGCCATGACGTCACCTTCAGAAAATTTGGAAACCCTCCAGGACATCATCTTCACGGATCCTTATCTTAAATGCCTTCCGAAAATCGAGGTGTCTAATTAGCTAGATAATCATCATTTTGGCCTTCCTCGTTTTTCGCGCCTGTCTATTCACCTATCTCCTTATAAATAGGCACGGCTGATCTTCCTCATTCTTCTTCTTCCTTCTCTCGCAATCCCTCTGTCGCTCGAACTCTGCCGCCACTGCAGCGCTCACCGTCGTCCTCAACCTTGGCCGCTGCATCAACCTGAGCTTGTCCGGAGAACGGCGGCGATCCTCCATAGTAGAACTGTGTCCATAAGTTTTTGCTTTTCCGCACCTTAGATCCGCATTAGGGTTTGCAAGTTCTTCTGTGTTCTTCGCTGTTCATCACAAATTCTTCGTAATTTCTCCACCGCATCCTCTTTTGATCTAAAATAAGTATGGAACTCACACGGTAGCTGTTTCGCATCCATTTTTAGATGCTAGTAGATCCCCTTTTCTTGTACAAAGGCCTCCTTAGAACTGATGAACTCCTCTGTGCTGGTTTTTTAGGTCTATATTTATTTTCCCTTTTTGAACAGTCTTGATCCAAAATAATAACAACAGCCTGTGAAACTTGTTTATCTCAGTACTTAGCCAATTTTTTTGTCGCTGGCAACTTTTGAATACCTTTAGTCATGGTGGCTTATCATGCCGTCTCATTTTTCCTTCATATATCATTAGCCCTTACTTAAGCCGCCATTACTCATCTATATTGCAATCATTAACCTGTGATTCCACCAATTAACTTGAACCGGCAAATTACTTTCTTTTTAGCTTGTCGTTTTTCACCATGCCGCCAAAGACGACAACAGTCTGCAACTGGGTCCCTTCCACAGTCACTGATGACACCTTGAAGGATTTTGTCACCATCGGGTATATACCAGAGAAGAACATTATGTCCTATCGCGCCCCTGACCCGGCCGAAGAAAAACCTCAACCCAAAGATGGTGAAGTCATCGTCTTTACTGACCATATGAGCCGGGGATTTTCACCGCCCGGCTCAAAATTCTTCATAGATGTTCTGCACTTTTTCAAGCTTCATCCACAAGATCTTGGACCCAATTCCATATCAAATATCTGCAATTTCCAAGTTCTCTGCGAGGTTTATCTTCAAGAATAACCTACTGTTCAACTCTTCAGAGAGTATTTCTATTTAAACCGCCAGAATGAATACACCAACGATCCCAGCTTGGAACTTGGTGGAATTTCGATTCAGCGCAAATGGGATGCTATCTTTCCCTTAGTAGTCTTGCCAAGCCATCCCAAGGATTGGAACCAAACTTGGTTTTACTGCAAAGACACGTCGCCAGCTGATGAAAAATCAATGCTGAGTTATCGCGCGGAGCGTCTTGACGCGAAGTTTTTACTCTCTGACAAGCTTTCTGCCGCTGAACGTAAGAAGCTCATCCAAACCATCAAAAGGGTTCAAGCTTTGCTGGGAAACAGCTTAACTGGTGTTGACTTGATCCGCTATTGGATCGCATGGCGGATCACCCTTCTGAGCCGCCGGTCTGACTTAATGTACAATTACACCGGAGGAGCAGACGATCCTTGGTGTTATAGCTCTCTACGTCTGACTGAAGAAGCCATCGTTGAAATGTCAACTACCCTTGTAAACAGCAAATATGAAGACTGCAATGAAGTAGGATTGAATCCTTTTTGCAAACTTAACCCGGCACCAGAGGTAAATCCCCTTGACTCCTTTTTCCTTTAGTAGTTAAGCACTTGCATGATGTTTCAATCTGTTATTTGCCTACAGGCCAAATCTGACTTTTGGAAAGTCAAATATGATCATGAGGCCACCAAAAAAGCTAGACCGCCGCAATAGCCGCAAAGAAGACCACCAGAAAATCCAAAAAGAAACCAACTGCTTCTGATCTCCTCGAGCTGGATGATGCCTCTGAGTCGGAGGTAGCCCTTGACTCTCTTGGCCTACTTTTAACAACCTTATTGACACTGACTATTGCGAGGATGACACGGGGGCCAGCCAGGCAGTAGAAGAAGAGGTAATTATTTCCTCCAACTTAGAACCTTTGCCAAGAGAGAAACCTCGATTGGTAACCCGGAAAATAAGGTTTTCACACCCTTTGGCTTATTTGGATCCTCATTTTCTTTTGAAAAAACAGCAACATGAGAGCCGTCAGACCTGGACCAGTGATGACAATGAACTGCCCTCCGGCTTACCGAAAACTCCTCGGAAACCTCAGAATGAGGTTTCTTTCACCTTTGACTTTTGCCTTTATCAATGAATCTATTTCCTTGCTCTTTTTTATTATGATTTCACTTTTGCAAGAGGTCTCTCGTTCTTCTGGTGATTCTTCGCAAACTCAACTTCTGGCTTTCAAGATTGCCCCTAGGTAAAGATAATTATCCTTCTTCTGCATCTTTATGTCCGTAACATTATACTGATTCATCAAATTCCTCTTAGTGGTCAAGCAAAACCTAGGAAGGCTAGGGTGGTTAAGCCGGCTGAAAACCCAGAAGCCGCTGAACTGGCACTGCCAACTCCTGCCCCGGGACAACCTGAAGCACCAGAAGACCCTGTTGTCAACGTTCAAATTGATCCTCCTGAGCCGTCTATTGACGAAACTATTCTCAACCCATCTACCGTTGAACCGTCAAGCTCAGCTAACCCACCGGCGACTTGTGACAGTGACATTTTAATCACTGGTAGTAGATTTGTTGAACCGGGCAATCCAACTGTGCTAGCCAGACATTCCGCCAAGCAAGAGGCTTTGGAAAAGCAAAAAGTGCGGTTTGACATCTCTCACCATGCTCACCTGAGTATTAGTGATGTGCTTTCCGCCTACCTTAGTCATGTGCATTCCAGCTGTGACACTGAAATTGAGATGGTCAAACAGCTGCAACTAAAATATGAGGTATGTTCTCCGGCTTTCATTAGTTTATCTGCTCTGCCAGTCCCCAAGTCTCCTGATTATGATAAACTGAATGATCTGTAGACTTGTGATATAGGTTGATGAGCATAATATTACCTGTAGTCCCCAAGGGCCGGCTTAATTCATCATGAATAAGCCGATACTTAACTTCATAACCTTCTTGACCCAGTCCAAACTAATATTGCTTATCCGGCTTAAGAGAAAAACTTTCTGAATATCATGCATTAGCCCCCAAGTGCCAAGCGTTGTTACTTGTAAAACACTTGGGACTTTTCTAGGGTTATTTCTGCATTTTAAAATTGCTTTGGCAAACATTAGCCCCCAAGTGCCGAGTGGTGTTGCTTTGCAAAGTACTTGGGACTTTAATCATTATGTCCTCTATTGGAATAAACTTTGACACACGTGTGCATGTTTGCAGACCGCCATAACTGATTTGGATTCTCAGCTAGCTGATGCGAAAACCCGGTTGGCGGCTTAAGAGACTGAGATAAAGAATACCGAATCCAAACTCCAGTTGAGCCTATCTGAAGTGGAGAAACTGAAGACCGGTTTTGATGTAGAGAAAAAATCTTGGGCCGATGAAAAAACCTTGCTGACACAGCGTGCTGAAACGGCCGAGGCGGCTCTCATAGAGGTTACCGCTGAACTCACCGGTTTAAAAAGCCGCGTGTCTCAGATTGTAACACCCCGGATGTAACTTTCCCAATTTGTACTCCAACTCTTGCCGTTTCCGGCATTAAGTTATATTTATTTCCTCGGGTTCGGGTTCTTTGCCTCTGTGTGTTGTTGTCATTGTCATGCATCTCATATCATGTCATCATGTGCATTGCATTTGCATACGTGTTCGTCTCATGCATTCGAGCATTTTCCCCGTTGTCCGTTTTGCATTCCGGCGCTTCGTTCTCCTCCGGTGGTCATTTCTACCTTTCTTTCGTGTGTGGGGATTAAACATTTCCGGATTGGACCGAGACTTGCCAAGCGGCCTTGGTTTACTACCGGTAGACCACCTATCAAGTTTCGTATCATTTGGACTTCGTTTGATAATCCAACGGTTAACCGAGGGACCGAAAAGGCCTCGTGTGTGTTGCAGCCCAACACCCCTCCAATTTGGCCCAAAACCCACCTAACTCTGCTCCATCATCTAGAGCGTTCGATCACAATCGCGTGGCCGAAAACCGCACCTCATTTGGACTCTCCTAGCTCCTCCTATGCCTATTTATACCCCCTCCCCGAAAAATCCGGATCCCCTCGTCCTCAAACCCTAAAAATCCGTCTCCGTCGCCGCCGGACGTGTCCGGGGGAGCTGGACAACGTCCGCCCGTCACCGCCGCCAACCGCCGGCCGCCAACTGTCCGCGCCCCGCGCCCACTTCCCCGCCGGCCCGCCGAGCCCGCTCCGGCCCCGCGGCCCAAAGGCCTCCGCCGCCCGCGCCCGATCTCCGCCGCCCGCGCCCGTCTCTGCCCCGGCGACCGGACCCCACCGGCCGCCGTGCACCGCTGCCTTGCCGGTCGAGCTCGCCGCGTCGCCCCCAAGCCGAGCTCCGGCCGCCGCCGCCGCCGCGTCCGCGCCCGCCGCCACCAAATGCCGCCGCTGCGCTGTGGCCGCCGCCCCGCCGCCTCTCCGGCTCCCCGCCGGCCGGATCCGGCGAGATCCGGCCCGGGAGCACCTTGCCGCCGTCATCCCGCTCCGGCGAGCTCCATCCTCGTCGTGAACAGTGCCCGCCGCCACCTCGGTTCACGCGCCGGTCAAACCCTAGATCTGAGGGTTGTTTTTTTCCCAAGTCCCTGATATTTTCAGTCCAAGTGCTCATGTTCATGACCCCGTAACTTTGCATCTGTAGCTCCGATTCATGCATATATCATATCAAAATGTTCATCTCAGAGAGTACATCATTTCGTTCCATTGCTTCATTTTCATTTGAGTTCATCTTGATGCCCGAAGTGCTGTTAGAAGAGGGCTACTTGAGATAATTGTCAGATCTGCTATTCCATTTAGGTTTTTGTCATTTTTGCCATGATTATTGTGTGCATGCTATGCCCTGATGCTCTACATGTGTTTTGTTAAGGGTTTTGTCATCTTTCCAGAGGTGCAACCCATGTATTTTTGTGATGTTTGTGGTGACTAGTGCAAGCTTGCAAAGTGGTGCACTTGCTAATTCTGTTTTCAGGGACTTAGTAATTTCACTAAGTCCTTGACCTGTTTATCTCATGATGCCATATGTTCATGTTGTTTCCTAGTGATCCGTAAGGATGTTTTGTTAATATTGTAGTGCTCTATCCATTCATGTCTTTGTTTGCAATTATGGAGCACCCTAGCTTGAGTCAATCGAGCTCTACTTTTGCTACTTCGTGAATCTGGGCAGATTGTCAACTTGTTTGCAATTTTGCCGGTGATGTTGTAGTTGATCCGTGCATGCTATGCTATTGTTCTTGCCATGTCTAGCTTGCATTTTGTGCCTTCTTGATGGATGTATGCTTGTCTTGCCATGACTTACACCGTAGTGAGTGCATCGAGCTCCTAAACATGCCTACTTGAGTTATATTTCAGCATGTGTCAGTTTTTCACTAAGTCTGAAAACTGATTATGTTTTTGCTATGTTCACATGCTTGCAATTGTATTTTCTGATCCCTTTTGGCTCAAGGTCACTAAGGGACTTTTGTTAAGCTCTTTGATTAGCTCCATGCCATGCTTTACTTTGCCATGATCAGGTCCTGTAGCATGTAGTTTTGTTGCTTCGAAGAGTGCTACCTGATCTGAAATTCCAGACAAGTGTTAATTTCACTAAGTCTGAGATCTGTTTGTCATATGCATTTTTGTCATGCTTGTTTGAACCAGTTAATGGATGAATTGGCCGTAGCTCAGTGCTAGACTTTTGTTAAGCATCTTGTGTGCATCCCTGCCATGTATTTTTTGTCATGTTTGGGTGTTGTAGCATGTTCATCTCATTGCATTTAGATGGCTACTTGCTATAAATCGCAGACCGGTGTCATTTTTGAATCGCTTGCCATTTCCAAACCGTAACTACGATTCCGGCGTTCTTTATATCGTTTTCAAGCGATTTCATCTTATCTTTACAGTGGCACACTTGTATTTCTAAGTTGAGGCCAGGTTCATGCAATTCCTGTCATATCTTGCATTTTGCATCCCGCATCGCATCCCGCATAGCATATCATCTTTGCATTGTGTTGTTTGAGTTTGCAGGTGGTTGATTGTATCCTTGTTGCTTGTTTGTCTTGTTTGGGTAGAGCCGGGAGACGAGTTCGCTAACGAGCAGCCCGTTGAGTTTGCTTTTGAGGATCCAGTCAACTCTGACAACTGTGCAGGCAAGATGATCATACCCTCGAAATCACTACTATCTTTGCTATGCTAGTTTGCTCGCTCTTTTTCTATGCCATTGCTACGATGCCTACCACTTGCTTTCAAGCCTCCCAAATTGCCATGTCAAACCTCTAACCCACCATTGTCCTAGCAAACCGTTGATTGGCTATGTTACCGCTTTGCTCAGCCCCTCTTATAGCGTTGCTAGTTGCAGGTGAAGATTGGGGGCCGTTCCTTGTTGGAACCTTTATTTACTTGTTGGGATATCATTATATTGCCATGTTATCTTAATGCATCTATATATTTGGTAAAGGGTGGAAGGCTCGGCCTCTCGCCTAGTGTTTTGTTCCACTCTTGCCGCCCTAGTTTCCGGCATATCGGTGTTATGTTCCCGAATTTTTGCGTTCCTTGCGCTGTTGGGTTATAATGGGAACCCATTGATAGTTCGCCTTGATTAAAGCTTTTCCAGCAATGCCCAACCTTGGTTTTACCATTTTCCACCTAGCCTTTTCTTTCCCTTGGGTTCTGCAGACTCAAGGGTCATCATTATTTTAACCCCCTCGGGCCAGTGCTCCTCTGAGTGTTGGTCCAAACTGTCAGCCGCCGGTGGCTACCAGGGGCAACTCTGGGCTGGCCTACCGGAAGTTTAGAAAATCTGAGTGTGCCCTGAGAAAGAGATATGTGCAGCTCCTATCGGGATTTGTCGGCACATTCGGGCGGTGTTGCTGGTCTTGTTTTAACCTATCAAAGTGTCTTGAAGAACCGAGATACCGAGTCTGATCGAAACGTCTTGGGAGGAGGTCTATTCCTTCATTGACCGTGAGAGCTTGTCATGGGCTAAGTTGGGACTCCCCTGCAGGGATTGAACTCTCGAAAGCCGTGCCCGCAGTTATGGGCAGATGGGAATTTGTTAATGTCCGGTTGTAGATAACTTGAACCTTAATCAATTAAAATGAATCAACTGAGTGTGTTACCGTGATGGCCTCTTCTCGGCGGTGTCCGGGAAGTGGACACGGTGTTGGAGTAATGTTTGCACAGGTTGCTCTCTAGTTTCTCGCTCGTGCTTTGCCTCCTCTTCTCGCTCTCTTTTGTGAATAAGTTCGCCACCATATTTGCTAGTCGCTTGCTGCAGCTCCACATATTTACCTTGCCTTACCTATAAGCTTAAATAGTCTTGATCGCGAGGGTGCGAGATTGCTGAGTCCCTATGGCTCACATATTACTATTACAACAGATGCAGGGCCTGATGATTCCACTCCAGGAGACGCGTATGAGCTCAAGTGGGAGTTCGACGAGGACTCTCAACGTTACTATGTTTCCTTTCCCGATGATCAGTAGTGGTGCCCAGTTGGGGGTGATTGGGACCATGTCGCTTGTTGGGTTATCTTTTATTTTGGCGCCGTAGTCGGGCCATGAGTGTTTGGTTGATGTAATGTTATTGATGTACTTGATTGACGTGGCGAGTGTAAGCCAACTATGTTATCTCCCCTTTATTAGTTATATTACATGGGATGTTGTGAAGATTGCCTAACTTGCGACATATGCCTTCAATGCGATTATGTCTCTAAGTCGTGCCTCGACACGTGGGAGCTATAGTCGCATCGAGGGTGTTACAAGTTGGTAATCAGAGCCTTCCCCGACCTTAGGAGCCCCATTGCTTGATCGTTTTTAGTGGCCGAGTTGTGTCTAGAAAAATGTTTTGAGTCTTTTAGGAATTATATATCGGAGAGCTTAGGAATTCTTTTACTTCCCAGTCTCCTCATCGCTCTGGTAAGGCATCCTGACGTAGAGTTTTGACTACTCTCTTCTCAAATTTCACTAAAAAAAATTTAGGATCACGCGGGTATCTTCCGATGGTTTTATGATGAGAACATTGTCTTGATGCCTCCTGTCAGGGGTTTAGTGGAAGTGTCCCGGGGAGTTGAGCTCTGAGGTGTTGTCATCATAATTTTATCGTTGCAGTTCTGGAATACCTGAATCTAGTACACCGACATCGAAAATCTCTTTTATGCAGTTCGTTCGTGAGATAACCTCGACGCCACCCAGTACTGGGGCGGGAGTTCGGGAGTATCGCCATAACTTGTATAACGGATGCTTTTCGAAGGTTGAGGTAGATGGTTTCCGATGGTTTCTTGGTTATGTGTTGAAGGATGGATACAGCTAGATGTAGGATTTGCTAGTTTGGGTGAGATATTATGCTTCCCCTGTATCCCCAACACCTGATTGCATAACCGGAAAGGTTCGGGAGTTCCATAGGTGGGAATTCTAGTGGCTCCAGTTCTTCTTCCACGGATATTGGTTTGAGATTGGGATTTCTTACCGATTATTCGTTCTTGATCCGTACCTTGTTGATTTATTTCTCTACCTTAATTCTGCATGGCTTCTCAATTTATGGAGATGTGACCATTTCAAGAGGAATGCATTCGTTCATTTTGTTCGGATGTGAAGACTATATGTTCCAATTTTACATTCCGTTGGATTCAGCTTCAATATTTGTCTATCAATGTGCTAATGGTGGTCAACCTCTTCAGGATGGCTCCTCCAACGCGCACGACTCCGAATCCTGATCCGCCACCACCTCCCCGTCCTCCGGAGGCATGGCAAGTTGTGATGGCCGCAACCAATGCAAACACACAGTTGATCATGCAAATTCTTCAAGAGCCCAATCAAGGCAACCAAGGGAATCAAGGCAGCAATCAGAATCACTTTGCTTCACTCAACCAGTTCCTTGCTAACGGGCCAAAGACTTTCAGCAATTGTGTTGAAGCAACCGATGCTGACGATTGGCTAGTGGATCTGTGCAAGCATTTCGAGTGCAGTAACGTCAGGCCTGAGGACTTTGTCAAGTTCGCTTCCTTCCAACTCAAAGACCAAGCTGCAGAATGGTTCCAGCAGTACAAGGACTCCAGAGGTGGACGCGTTATCATTTGGGATGATTTCCGTCGATATTTCTGAGCTCATCATATTCCCCAGAGCATGGTTGAAAGCAAGCGTGAGGAATTCCGCAATCTGAAGCAAGGCTCTTTGTCTGTCTATGACTACAACAAGTTGTTCCAGAAGCTCGCCCGCTTTGCCAAGCAGGACGTCCCTGATGAGAAGAGCATGATATACCAGTTCAGGGGTGGTCTCAGAGAAGAAATTCAGCTAGCTCTTGTTCTCTTCGAGCCCTTGAGATACGATGAGTTCTACAACATGGCACTGAAGCAAGAGGCTGCTCAGTTGAGGTGTGATGCTTCCAAGAAGCGAGTCAGAGATGTTACTCCTTCCTCTACTCAAGTGGCCAAGCAGCAGAAGTTTTGGCTTCCTCCTCCTCCGTTCCGTCAGCCGTATCAGCAGAAGAGCAAAGGTGGCAGTGGTTCTTCCCACCCACCCAACCCTGGCTTTCAGAACAAGACTTCGTCTCAACCTCCAAGATCAAGTGCTCCGTATCACCGTCCGCTTTCAGAGGTCACGTGCAACAAGTGCCAACAGAAGGGTCACTATGCCAACAAGTGTTTCAACCAGAGGCGTCTTCCTCCTCCTCCTCCTGTCAGATCAGCAAGTACAGCTGTGGTCAAGCATAACCCCAAGTACGCCAAGGTCAATATGGTGAATGCAGCTCCGGCAGAGGACTCGTTAGATGTGATCATGGGTAACCTTCCTGTTAATGATGTTCCTGCAAAAGTTCTTTTTGACACGGGTGCATCGCATTGCTTTATCTCGAGACCTTTTGCATCTAAGCATGGGTGGTTTTCTCAAGTTATGCATAAGCCATTAGCAGTCGTCTCTCCGGGTAGATGCTTGCTTGCTAACTACGAAGTTCCGGATATTTCTATCTCGATGGGTGATTTCAAGTTTCTAGCTTCTCCAATGATCCTTGGTAACTCGGATATTGATCTTATTCTCGGGATGGATTGGCTTTCTAAGCACAAGGCTCAGCTTGATTGTGCAGCCAGGCAAATTCAAGTGACTCATTCGTTTGAGGATGTAATTGTCTTTGCCGCTCGGGATAATACCATCCGTCTGTTTTCTCTCAATGAGAAGGGTGAACTCGATGCCATCTCTCAAATTCCAGTCGTTTGCGAATATCAAGACGTCTTTCCAGAAGAGCTTCCAGGAATGCCTCCGCACTGGCCAGTCGAATTCGTTATTGATCTTGAGCCTGGCACGGAACCTGTGTGCAAACGTCCTTACAAGCTCGGACCTGAAGAGTTGAAGGAGCTGAAGAAGCAACTCGATATTAAAGAGAAAATGGGTCTCATCCGGCCTAGTTCTTCTCCGTGGGGTTGTGGCGTTCTTTTTGTGAAGAAGAAGGATGGAACGGACCGACTTTGTGTTGATTACCGTCCAGTGAACAAGAAGACCATCAAGAACAAATACCCACTTCCCAACATCAATGAGCTGTTCGAACAACTCAAAGGTGCCCAAGTATTCTCCAAGCTTGATCTCCGTATGGGTTATCATCAGATTCGAATCCGTGAGCAAGATATTCCCAAGACGGCTTTCAGGACAAGCTTTGGTTCATATGAATACACTGTCATGTCTTTTGGCCTCGTCAACGCTCCTCCGACGTTCTCTCGCATGATGAACTTCATCTTCAATGCCTACACCAATGACTTCGTTTTGGTCTATCTCGACAACATTCTGGTTTTCTCCAAGAACAAGGAAGATCATGCCAAGCACTTGCGTTTGGTTCTTGATAAGCTCAGGGAACATCAGTTCTACGCCAAGTTCTCCAAGTGTGAATTTTGGCTCGATGAGGTTCTTTATCTTGGTCATATCATCTCTGCCAAGGGCATTACCGTGAATCCTGAGAAGGTGTCTGCAATTGTGAATTGGGAACCTCCTCAGAACGTGAAGCAACTCCGCAGCTTCCTCGGTCTCGCAAGCTATTGCCGAAGATTCGTTGAAAACTTTTCTAAGATCGCGAAGCCTCTCTCAAATCTTCTCCAGAAGCATGTCAAGTACGTTTGGTCTACAGAGTGTGATATTGCTTTCAACACTTTGAAAGAGAAATTGATCACTGCTCCAGTTCTCCCTCCGCCTGATGAATCCAAGCCGTACGAGGTCTTTTGTGATGCCTCTCTCCAAGGTCTTGGCGTGGTATTGATGCAAGAGAAGAAAGTTGTTGCTTATACCTCCCGCCAGTTCAAGCCTAATGAGAAAAACTACCCCACTCATGATCTCGAGTTGGCGGCAGTTGTGCATGCTCTTTTGACTTGGAGACATCTTCTATTGGGAAGAAAAGTGGACATTTTCACTGATCACAAGAGTCTCAAGTACATCTTCACTCAGCCTAATCTCAACCTCAGGCAAACTCGATGGGTCGAAATGATTCAAGAGTATAATCCGAGTATCGAGTATACTCTAGGCAAGGCCAATGTGATTGCTGATGCATTGAGCAGGAAAGCTTACTGCAACAGTCTGATTCTCAAGCCTTATCAACCCGAGCTTTGTGAAGCTTTCCGCAAACTTAACCTGCAAGTTGTTCCTCAAGGTTTCCTCGCCAACCTTCAAGTCTCTCCTACCTTGGAAGACCAGATTCGCCAAGCCCAGCTTCTTGATGCTATGGTGAAAAAGGTGAAGATTGGGATTGCCAAGAGTAGTCCAAGTACAAGTGCTACCGCCTTGATGACAAGGACACTCTCTTCTTCGAGGATCGTATTGTTGTACCCAAAGGTGAACTTCGTAAAGTGATCATGAACAAGGCTCACAATTCTCTCCTCTCCATCCACCCTGGGAGCACGAAGATGTATCAGGACCTCAAGCAAGCTTATTGGTGGACTCGAATGAAGCGCGAGATTGCTCAATTCGTGAATGAATGTGATGTCTGCAGAAGAGTGAAGGCAGAACACCAAAGGCCAGCAGGTCTCCTCCAACCTTTTGCCATTCCAGAATGGAAGTTTGACCACATTGAAATGGACTTCGTGACTGGGTTCCCAAAGTCCAAGCGTGGCAATGATACTATATTCATTGTCATCAACAAACTCACCAAAGTGTCTCACTTTCTGCCTGTCAAAGAGTCGATCACTGCAGCTCAATTGGCGGAACTCTATACCTCTCGAATTGTCTCTCTGCACGGTATTCCTCAAGTGATCTCTTCAGACCGTGGCAGCATCTTTACCTCGAAGTTCTGGGATTCTTTTCAGAAGGCCCTGGGCACGAACATCCGCTTCAGCACAGCTTTCCATCCTCAAACTAGCGGTCAAGTCGAGCGTGTCAACCAGATTCTTGAAGATATGCTTAGGGCTTGTGTGATCTCCTTCGGCATGAAATGGGAGGATTGTCTTCCTTATGCTGAATTCTCCTACAACAATAGTTTTCAAGCAAGTTCGGGCAAGGCCCCATTTGAAATTCTGTATGGCAGGAAGTGCCGTACCCCTCTCAACTGGTCCGAAACCGGTGAACGTCAGCTTTTGGGTAATGACTTAATCACAGAGGCAGAGGAAATGTGCCAAGTCATTCGTGATAACCTCAAAGCAGCCCAATCCCGCCAGAAGAGCTACTATGATAGTAAGCACCGTGATTTGGCTTTCGAGATCGGAGATCATGTTTACCTCTGCGTCTCTCCTATGAAAGGTACTCGTCGCTTCGGTATCAAAGGGAAGCTTGCCCCTAGATACGTGGGACCTTTCAAGATTGTCAGCAAGAGAGGCGACCTCGCCTATCAACTCGAGCTTCCTTCAAACTTTGCAAATGTTCATGACGTGTTCCATGTCTCTCAGCTTCGAAAGTGCTTCAAGACTCCTGACCGCACCGTCAACTTCGAGGACATTGAGCTCCAAGAAGATCTCTCCTATCGTGAGCACCCAGTCGCTATTCTTGAAGAGACTGAACGCAAGACTCGCAACAAGTCAATCAAATTTCTCTAAGTCAAGTGGTCACACCATTCCGACCGTGAAGCTACCTGGGAACGCAAGGATCACCTCCGTTCTGAGTACCCGGCGTTCTTTTAGTCCTAGATCTCGGGACGAGATCCTTTCGTAGTGGTGGAGTGTTGTTACACCCCGGATGTAACTTTCCCAATTTGTACTCCAACTCTTGTCGTTTCCGGCGTTAAGTTATATTTATTTCCTCGGGTTCGGGTTCTTTGTCTCCGTGTGTTGTTGTCATTGTCATGCATCTCATATCATGTCATCATGTGCATTGCATTTGCATACGTGTTCGTCTCATGCATTCGAGCATTTTCCCCGTTGTCCGTTTTGCATTCCGGCGCTTCATTCTCCTCCGGTGGTCATTTCTACCTTTCTTTCGTGTGTGGGGATTAAACATTTCCGGATTGGACCGAGACTTTCCAAGCGGCCTTGGTTTACTACCGGTAGACCGCCTGTCAAGTTTCGTATCATTTGGACTTCGTTTGATACTCCAACAGTTAACCGAGGGACCGAAAAGGCCTCGTGTGTGTTGCAGCCCAACACCCCTCCAATTTGGCCCAAAACCCACCTAACTCTGCTCCATCATCTAGAGCGTTCGATCACGATCGCGTGGCCGAAAACCGCACCTCATTTGGACTCTCCTAGCTCCTCCTATGCCTATTTATACCCCCTCCCCGAAAAATCCGGATCCCCTCGTCCTCAAACCCTAAAAATCCGTCTCCGTCGCCGTCGGACGTGTCCGGGGAAGCCGGACAACGTCCGCCGTCAGCGCCGCCAACCGCCGGCCGCCACCTGTCCGCGCCCCGCGCCCACTTCCCCGCCGGCCCGCCGAGCCCGCTCCGGCCCCGCGGCCCAAAGGCCTCCGCCGCCCGCGCCCGATCTCCGCCGCCCGCGCCCGTCTCTGCCCCGGCGACCGGACCCCACCGGCCGCCGTGCACCGCTGCCTTGCCGGTCGAGCTCGCCGCGTCGCCCCCAAGCCGAGCTCCGGCCGCCGCCGCCGCCGCGTCCGCGCCCGCCGCCACCAAATGCCGCCGCTGCGCTGTGGCCGCCGCCCCGCCGCCTCTCCGGCTCCCCGCCGGCCGGATCCGGCGAGATCCGGCCCGGGAGCACCTCGCCGCCGTCATCCCGCTCCGGCAAGCTCCATCCCCGCCGTGAACAGTGCCCGCCGCCGCCTCGGTTCGCGCGCCAGTCAAACCCTAGATCTGAGGGTTGTTTTTTTTCTAAGTCCCTGATATTTTCAGTCCAAGTGCTCATGTTCATGACCCCGTAACTTTGCATCCGTAGCTCCGATTCATTCATATAGCGTACCAAAATGTTCATCTCAGAGAGTACATCATTCATTCCATTGCGTTATTTTCATTTGAGTTCATCTTGATGCCCGAAATGCTGTTAGAAGAGGGCTACTTGAGATAATTGTCAGATCTGCTATTCCATTTAGGTTTTTGTCATTTTTGCCATGATTATTGTGTGCATGCTATGCCCTGATGCTCTACATGTGTTTTGTTAAGGGTTTTGTCATCTTTCCAGAGGTGCAACCCATGTATTTTTGTGATGTGTGTGGTGACTAGTGCAAGCTTGCAAAGTGGTGCACTTGCTAATTCTGTTTTCAGGGACTTCGTAATTTCACTAAGTCCTTGACCTGTTTATCTCATGATGCCATATGTTCATGTTGTTTCCTAGTGATCCGTGCCTCTTTTGAGGATGATCAGTAAGGATGTTTTGTTAATATTGTAGTGCTCTATCGATACATGTCTTTGTTTGCAATTATGGAGCACCCTAGCTTGAGTCAATCGAGCTCTACTTTTGCTACTTCGTGAATCTGGGCAGATTGTCAACTTGTTTGCAATTTTGCCGGTAATGTTGTAGTTGATCCGTGCATGCTATGCTATTGTTCTTGCCATGTCTAGCTTGCATTTTGTGCCTTCTTGATGGATGTATGCTTGTCTTGCCATGACTTGCACCGTAGTGAGTGCATCGAGCTCGTAAATATGCCTACTTGAGTTATATTTCAGCATGTGTCAGTTTTTCACCAAGTCTGAAAACTGATTATGTTTTTGCTATGTTCACATGCTTGCAATTGTATTTTCTGATCCCTTTTGGCTCAAGGTCACTAAGGGACTTTTGTTAAGCTCTTTGATTATCTCCATGCCATGCTTTACTTTGCCATGATCAGGTCCTGTAGCATGTAGTTTTGTTGCTCCGAAGAGTGCTACCTGATCTGAAATTCCAGACAAGTGTTAATTTCACTAAGTCTGAGATCTGTTTGTCATATGCATTTTTGCCATGCTTGTTTGAACCAGTTAATGGATGAATTGGCCGTAGCTCAGTGCTAGACTTTTGTTAAGAATCTTGTGTGCATCCATGCCATGTATTTTGTTGTCATGTTTGGGTGTTGTAGCATGTTCATCTCGTTGCATTTAGATGGCTACTTGCTGTAAATCGCAGACCGGTGTCATTTTTGAATCGCTTGCCATTTCCAAACCGTAACTCCGATTCCGGCGTTCTTTATATCGTTTTCAAGCGATTTCATCTCATCTTTCAAGTGGCACACTTGTATTTCCAAGTTGAGGCCAGGTTCATGCAATTCCTGTCATATCTTGCATTTTGCATCCCGCATCGCATCCCGCATAGCATATCATCTTTGCATTGTGTTGTTTGAGTTTGCACGTGGTTGATTGTATCCTTGTTGCTTGTTTGTCTTGTTTGGGTAGAGCCGGGAGACGAGTTCGCTAATGAGGAGCCCGTTGAGTTTGCTTTTGAGGATCCAGTCAACTCTGACAACTGTGCAGGCAAGATGATCATACCCTCGAAATCACTACTATCTTTGCTATGCTAGTTTGCTCGCTCTTTTGCTATGCCATTGCTACGATGCCTACCACTTGCTTTCAAGCCTCCCAAATTGCCATGTCAAAGCTCTAACCCACCATTATCCTAGCAAACCGTTGATTGGCTATGTTACCGCTTTGCTCAGCCCCTCTTATAGCGTTGCTAGTTGCAGGTGAAGATTGGGGGCCGTTCCTTGTTGGAACCTTTATTTACTTGTTGGGATATCATTATATTGCCATGTTATCTTAATGCATCTATATATTTGGTAAAGGGTGGAAGGCTCGGCCTCTCGCGTAGTGTTTTGTTCCACTCTTGCCGCACTAGTTTCCGTCATATCGGTGTTATGTTCCCGGATTTTTGCGTTCCTTACGCGGTTCGGTTATAATGGGAACCCATTGATAGTTCGCCTTGATTAAAGCTTTTCCAGCAATGCCCAACCTTGGTTTTACCATTTGCCACCTAGCCTTTTCTTTCCCTTGGGTTCTGCAGACTCAAGGGTCATCATTATTTTAACCCCCCCGGGCCAGTGCTCCTCTGAGTGTTGGTCCAAACTGTCAGCCGCCGGTGGCTACCAGGGGCAACTCTGGGCTGGCCTACCGGAAGTTTAGACAATCTAAGTGTGCACTGAGAAAGAGATATGTGCAGCTCCTATCGGGATTTGTCGGCACATTCGGGCGGTGTTGTTGGTCTTGTTTTAACCTGTCGAAGTGTCTTGTAGAACCGAGATACCGAGTCTGATCGGAACGTCTTGGGAGGAGGTCTATTCCTTCGTTGACCGTGAGAGCTTATCATGGGCTAAGTTGGGACTCCCCTGCAGGGATTGAACTTTTGAAAGCCGTGCCCGCGGTTATGGACAGATGGGAATTTGTTAATGTCCGGTTGTAGATAACTTGAACCTTAATCAATTAAAATGAATCAACTGAGTGTGTTACCGTGATGGCCTACCGTGATGGCCTCTTCTCGGCGGAGTCCGGGAAGTGGACACGGTGTTGGAGTAATGTTTGCGCAGGTTGCTCTCTAGTTTCTCGCTCGTGCTTTGCCTCCTCTTCTCGCTCTCTTTTGCGAATAAGTTCGCCACCATATTTGCTAGTTGCTTGCTGCAGCTCCACATATTTACCTTGCCTTACCTATAAGCTTAAATAGTCTTGATCGCGAGGGTGCGAGATTGCTGAGTCCCTGTGGCTCACAGATTACTATTACACCAGATGCAGGGCCTGATGATTCCGCTCCAGGAGACGCGTATGAGCTCAAGTGGGAGTTCGACGAGGACTCTCAACGTTACTATGTTTCCTTTCCCGATGATCAGTAGTGGTGCCCAGTTGGGGGTGATTGGGACCGTGTCGCTAGTTGGGTTATCTTTTATTTTGGCGCCGCAGTCGGGCCATGAGTGTTTGGTTGATGTAATGTTATTTATGTACTTGATTGACGTGGCGATTGTAAGCCAACTATGTTATCTCCCCTTTATTAGTTATATTACATGGGATGTTGTGAATATTGCCTAACTTGCGACATATGCCTTCAATGCGATTATGTCTCTAAGTCGTGCCTCGACACGTGGGAGCTATAGTCGCATCGAGGGTGTTACACAGATGGTCTCTGCAATCTTTGGTGAGTTCTCATATTATTTATTTTTAAACTCTATTTTTGCCATCATAATGTAAGCCGTCTCCTTAACCTTTTAGAATTCCTCATAGGTCCACGGAGTAGCAATCTGAGCCAAAACAGCCTGATAAAACTCAAGGCAGTTTACACCCTGGTCGAGCAACTGTATACTGGAGCTCAATAGGCTCTTGAGATTATCTCCCCAGCCAACCAAGGACCAAAACTTTTGAGTGATGTCTTGAAGAAGTTATCTATCTTACCCGCCAGATTCCAAGAAGTCAAGCGGTCCTGTGCGAGAGCCGGAGCCCTAACTGCTCTAAGCCGCTCCAAAGCCTGGGTGTCGGAGCTAGACCCGGCGGATGTAGCCAAGGGGTATCCCAGTTTTAAGGAAGACGGGACTCCATTTGACCAAGAATATTTTGCTGCTTGCGTGAAGGAAATTCGTCCTCATGCTACCATCCTTGGCGACGAGACCAATGTTGATAAGTACCAGCCGGGTTTTGACGCTGAGAATAAAAAGATGTCGACTCCTTCGTATAAAGTGACAGATCTAGTCCCGCCGGTTCACCAGCACACCTTTGCCCCAGAAATTGACCCGTCTGGTCTAATTGATGATGAAGCTGAGTTCGTTGCTCTTCATGGATTTGATTGGTCCAAGCCCAATTTCCAAACGGTGGAGGAAGATGAACCGGCGAGGGAGGAGTCATAACCATCCAAATAACCCGGCCAAGATTTAATGAGTCGGCTTTAGTTTAACATCTGCTTAGGAGAAAAAACAGTATTACCCTTTTGGGCTCCAAACGCCTTGTAATAGGATAGCTTAAAACTTCATGTTATGCCTATGCCATCGTGCATATAGTACGACACTTTTATCCATCATGTCAATATATGCTTTACATCCTTTATCATATCTGTAGCATTTGAATCTGTTCCTGCATGTAAAAGATGAAAAAACTGTCCTGGCGGTTTGTCGCTGGACGGGTCAAAATACCCAGTACATAACTATGGAAATGAACATAACTATTTAATTAAAGCTAGATGTAAGGAGAAATAAGGTTGGAGAGTCTTTTATTTGAAGAAAACACAGATAAGTCTGTCATGAATTTTAACGACAATATCATACCTGTGATCTTGAATCTGGACTGCAGGCTTATGTAACCCGAACAGTAAGGGTGCCAATCCAATCTTTAAAAGCCAATACTTCCATATGTATGATGACTGTTATACACTGACAATTCATTGTCAAAAACCAAGCATATGTACAGTTAGATTTAGACAAAAAAACCGAACATACAAAAGATTGTCTTTCAAACAATGTAAGTCAAATACCAAGAAAAATTTGGAGGCTTCTGATTCTAATACGATCAGTAAACCGGACCAAAGGGGTTAAGCTAGGATTTGAATACGATCATGTAGCTCCCAGTGGTTGTGGCGTTGCGCCGTTCAAGAGGGTACCGATAGCTATGTTCTCTTTGGTTCGAATACAACCTATGTCTGAACAGGAAGCCCCCAAATGACCTTGAGAGGTTTTTAACGACCCTGATTCAAATAAGATCCAAGTCGGACCCAAAAGGGGTTAAGCTATGATTCGGATACGATCAAGAAGCCCCCTAGTGATCATGCTTTTTAACGGCCAGATTCAAATACGATCATGAGCCGGACCAAGAGGGTTAAGCTAGATTCAAATACGATCAACCCCCAATTGGTCGTTTTATACTTAAAATAACAAAGACATGTGATCATTAAGGATGAAAAGGACAGAGGTCCTGCTTTATTACTTATCATAATATATACAACGTCAAAGTATGCACATTATGAGAGCCGGTGGCTCAAGTGTAGTAAGGCCGAAGATGAGCAATATTCCATGGCCGGCGGGTCTCCTCCTCCGACTATGTGAGTCTTTGTGCTCTCGAACATCGATAAGGTAGTATGACCCGTTATTCAAGTTCTTGCTGACCACAAAGGGTCCTTCCCAAGGTGGGGATAGCTTGTGCGCATCAGACTGATCTTGGATGAGCCAGAGCACCAGGTCACCTTCTTGAAAGGTTCTTCACTTAACCTGATGACTGTGTTAACGGCGCAGGTCCTGTTGGTAAATCGCTGAGCGGGTTGCCGCTAAGTCACGCTCTTCATCCAATAAGTCAAGCGCATCCTGATGGGCTTGTTCGTTATCAGCTTCAACGTAAGCCGCCACTCGGGGCGAGTCATGACGGATGTCACTAGGCAGGACTGCCTCTGCTCCATAAACCATGAAGAAAGGCGTATAACCCATAGACCTGTTAGGGGTAGTATTGATGCTCCATATCACAGAGGGTAACTCTTCCACCCAACAACCCGGCGTCCGTTGTAAAGGGACCATAAGCCGGGGTTTTAGACCTTTCAAGATTTCCTGATTGGCTCTTTCAGCTTGACCATTGGATTGGGGTGAGCTACTGATGAAATATCAAGCCGGATATGTTCCCGTTGATAGAATTCTTCCATAGCTCCTTGAGACAAGTTAGTACCATTGTCGGTGATAATGCTGTGTGGAAAGCCAAAATAGAAGATCACTTTCTTCATGAATTGAACCGCCGTGGCCGCATCACACTTACTAACCGGCTCTGCCTCAACCCATTTTGTGAATTTGTCCACTGCCACCAAAAGGTGCGTCTTTTTATCTTTGGATCTTTTGAAAGGTCCAACCATATCAAACCCCAGACTGCAAACGGCCAAGTAATTGGAATCATCCGTAATTCCTGAGCCGGCACATGCACCCGTCGTGCGAACTTTTGACACCCATCGCACCTACTGACGAGATCCTCCGCATCGGCGTGAGCCGTTAGCCAGTAAAAACCATGACGGAAGGCTCATGATGCCACTGTTTGGGGAACGTAGCAGAAATTCAAAATTTTCCTACCTGTCACCAAGATCTATCTATGGAGAAACCGGCAACGAGGGAAGGAGAGTGCATCTACATACCCTTGTAGATCACTACGCGGAAGCATTCAAGAGAACGGGGTTGATGGAGTCGTACTCGTCGTGATCCAAATCACCGATGATCCTAGTGCCGAACGGACGGCACCTCCGTGTTCAACACACGTACAGCCCGGTGACGTCTCCCATGCCTTGATCCAGCAAGGAGAGAAGGAGAGGTTGAGGAAGACTCCATCCAGCAGCAGCACAACGGCGTGGTGGTGGTGGAGGAGCGTGGTACTTCAGCAGGGCTTCGCCAAGCACCGCAAGAGACGAGGAGGGAGAGGGGTAGGGCTGCGCCAAGAGGGAGAGGATCTCGTGTGTCTTGGGCAGCCCAAACCTCAAGTATATATAGGGGGAGGGGAGGGGCTGCGCCCCCACCTAGGGTTCCCTCCCTAGGGGTGGCGGCAGCCCCCAGATCCCATCTGGGTGGCGGCCAGGTGGAGGGGGAGAGGGAGGCGCACCAGGCATGGGCCCTAAGGCCCATCTGCCCTTAGGGTTTGCCCCCCCTCCTCCCCTTAGGCGCCTTGGGCCCTTGTGGGGGGGGGCACCAGCCCACCTGGGGCTGGTCCCCTCCCACACTTGGCCCATGCAGCCCTCCGGGGCTTGTGGCCCCACTTGGTGGACCCCGGACCCTCCCGGTGGTCCCGGTACGTTACCGATAAACCCCGAAACTTTTCCGGTGACCAAAATAGGGACTTCCATATATAATCTTTACCTCCGGACCATTCCGGAACTTCCTCGTGACGTCCGGGATCTCATTCGGGACTCCGAAAAACATTCGGTAACCATCGTATAATTCCCTATAACCCCTAGCGTCATCGGACCTTAAGTGTTGTAGACCCTACGGGTTCGGGAGACATGCAGGACATGACCGAGATGACTCTCCGGTCAATAACCAACAGCGGGGATCTGGATACCCATGTTGGCTCCCACTGGTTCCACGATGATCTCATCGGATGAACCACGGATGTCGAGGACTTAATCAATCCCGTATACAATTCCTTTGTTCTAGCGGTAGCTACTTGCCCGAGATTCGATCGTCGGTATTCCCAATACCTTGTTCAATCTCGTTACTGGCAAGTCTCTTTTACTCGTTTCGTAACACATCATCCCATGATCAACTCCTTGATCACATTGTGAACATTATGATGATGTCCTACCGAGTGGGCCCAGAGATACCTCTCCGTTTACACGGAGTGACAAATCCCAGTCTCGATTCGTGCCAACCCAATAGACACTTTCGGAGATACCTGTAGTGTACCTTTATAGCCACCCAGTTATGTTGTGACGTTTGGCACACCCAAAGTATTCCTGCGGTATCCGGGAGTTGCACAATCTCATGGTCTAAGGAAATGATACTTGACATTAGAAAAGCTTTAGCATACGAACTACACGATCTTTGTGCTAGGCTTAGGATTGGGTCTTGTCCATCACATCATTCTCCTAATGATGTGATCCCGTTATCAATGACATCCAATGTCCATGGTCAGGAAACCGTAACCATCTATTGATCAACGAGCCAGTCAACTAGAGGCTTACTAGGGACATGGTGTTGTCTATGTATCCACACATGTATCTGAGTTTCCTACCAATACAATTCTAGCATGGATAATAAACGATTATCATGAACAAGGAAATATAATAATAACCAATTTATTATTGCCTCTAGGGCATATTCCTACAGTCTCCCACTTGCACTAGAGTCAATAATCCAATTCACATTGATATGTGATTAACACTCAAGGTCACATCCCCATGACTAACACGCAAAGAGTTCTGGGTTTGATCATGTTATGCTTGTGAGAGGGATTTCAGTCAACGAGTCTGCAACATTCAGATCCGTATGTACTTTGCAAATTTCTATGTCATCTTGTAGATGCAACTACTACGCTACATTTGGAGCCATTTCAAATAACTGTTCTACTTGGAGCTATTCTAAATTGTTGCTCCATTATACGTATCCGGTATCTCTACTCAGAGCTATCCGATAGGTGTTAAGCTTGCATCGACGTAACTCTTTACGTCGAACTCTTTATCACCTCCATAACCGAGAAACATATCCTTATTCCTCTAAGGATAATTTAGACCGCTATCTGTGATCTACTCCTAGATTACCTTTGTACCCTCTTGCCAGATATGTGGCAAGGCACACATCAGGTGCGGTACTCAGCATGGCATACCGTATAGAGCCTATGACAAAAGCATAGGGGACGACCTTCGTCCTTCCTCTTTCTTCTGCCGTGGTCGAGCTTTAAGTCTTAACTTCATACCTTACAACTCAGGCAAGAACTCCTTCTTTGATTGATCCATCTTGAACACCTTCAAGATCATGTCAAGGTATGTGCTCATTTGAAAGTACCATTAAGCGTTTTGATCTATCCTTATAGATCTTGATGCTCAATGTTCAAGTGGATTAATCCAGGTTTTCCATTGAAAAACACTTTTCAAATAACCCTATATGCTTTCCAGAAATTCTACGTCATTTCTGATCAACAATATGTCAACAACATATATTCATCAGAAATTCTATAGTGCTCCCACTCACTTCTTTGGAAATACAAGTTTCTCATAAACTATGTATAAACCCAAAATCTTTGATCATCTCATCAAAGCGTACATTCCAACTCCGAGATGCTTACTCCAGTCCTTAGAAGGATTGCTGGAGCTTTGCATACTTGTTAGCATTTTTCCAGGATTGGCAAAAACTTTCTGGTTGTATCACATACAACCTTTCCTCAAAAAATCATCGAGGAAACAATGTTTTGACATCCTATCTGCAAGATTTCATAAATAATGAAGTAATCGCTAATATAATTCCAACAGACTCTTAGCATCGCTACGAGTGATAAAGTCTCATCGTAGTCAACTCCTTGAACTTGTCGGAAAACATCTTAACGACAAGTCGAGCTTTCTTAATGGTGATACTTACCATCATTGTCCGTCTTCCTTTTAAAATCCATCTGTACTCAACAGCCTTACGACCATCTAGCCATTCTGCCAAAGTCTACACTTTGTTTTCATACATGGATCCTCTCTCGGATTTTATGGCCTCGAGCCATTTATCGGAATCCGGGCCCACCATCGCTTCTCCATAGCTCGTAGGTTCATTGTTGTCTAGCAACATGACTTCCAAGAAAGGATTACGTACCACTCTGAAGTAGTACGCATCCTTGTCATCCCACAGGGTTTGGTAGTGACTTGATCTGAAGTTTCATGATCACTATCATAAGATTCCACTTCAATTGGTGTAGGTGGCACAGGAACAACTCCCTATGCCCTGCCACACACTAGTTGAAGAGACGGTTCAATAACCTCATCAAGTCTCCACCATCCTCCCACTCAATTCTTTCGAGAGAAACTTTTCCTCAAGAAAGGACCCGATTCTAGAAACAATCCCTTATTGCTTTCGGATCTGAGACAGGAGGTATACCCAACTGTTTTGGGTGTCCTATGAAGATGCATTTATCCGCTTTGGGTTCGAGCTTATCAGCCTGAAACTTTTTCACATAAGTGTCGCAGCCCCAAACTTTTAAGAAATGACAGCTTAGGTTTCTCTAAACCATAGTTCATACGGTGTCATCTCATCGGAATTACGTGGTGCCCTATTTAAAGTGAATGTGGTTGTCTCTAATGCCTAACCCATAAACTATCGTGGTAATTCGATAAGAGACATCATGGTATGCATCATATCCAATAGGGTGCAGTTATGATGTTCGGACACACCATCACACTATGGTGTTCCAGGCTGTATTAGTTGTGAAACAATTTCCACAATGTCTTAATTCTGTGCCAAACTCGTAATTCAGATATTCATCTCTATTATCATATCATAGATCTTTTATCCTCTTGTCACGACGATCTTTCAACTTCACCCTGAAATTACTTGAACCTTTCAATAATTCAGACTCGTGATTCATCAAGTAAATATACTCAACATCTACTCAAATCATCTGTGAAGTAAGAACATAACGATATCCACTACACGCCTCAGCACTCATTGGACTGCACACATCAAAATGTATTACTTCCAACAAGTTGCTTTCTAGTTCCATTTTACTGAAACCGAGGCTTTCAGTCATCTTGCCCATGTGGTATGATTTGCATGTCTCAAGTGATTCAAAATCAAGTGAGTCCAAACGGTCCATTTGCATGGAATTTCTTCATGCATATACACCAATAGACATGGTTTGCATGTCTCAAACTTTTCAAAACGAATGAGCCCAAAGATCCATCAACATGGAGCTTCTTCGTGCGTTTTATACCGATACGACTTACGTGGCAGTGCCACAAGTAGGTGGTACTATCATTACTATCTTATATCTTTTGGCATGAACATGTGTATCACTACGATCGATATTCAATAAACCATTCATTTTAGGTGCAAGACCATTGAAGGTATTATTCAAATAAACAGAGTAACCATTATTCTCCTTAAATGAATAACCGTATTGCGATAGACATAATCCAATCATGTCTATGCTCAACGCAAACACCAATCTCGATGGTAGAGGGAGCGTGCGATGCTTGATCACATCAAGCTTGGAAAAACTTCCAACACATATTGCCCGCTCACCTTTAGCTAGTCTCCGTTTACTCCGTAAACTTTTTATTTCGAGTTTACTGACACTTAGCAACCGAACCGGTATCTAATACCATGGTGCTACTAGGAGTACTAGTAAAGTACACATTAACACAATGTATATCCAATATACTTCTATCGACCTTGCCAGCCTTCTCATCTACCAAGTATCTAGGGTAATTCTGCTCCAGTGGCTGTTCCCCTTATTACAGAAGCACTTAGTCTCGGGTTTGGGTTCAACCTTGGGTTTGTTCACTAGAGCAGCAGCTGATTTGCCGTTTCATGAAGTATCCCTTTCTGCCCTTGCCCTTCTTGAAACTAGTGGTTTTACCAACCATCAACAATTGATGCTCCTTCTTGATTTCTACTTTTGTGGTGTCAAACATCGCGAATATCTCAAGGATCATCATATATGTCCCTGATATATTGTAGTTCATCATGAAGCTCTAGCAGCTTGGTGGTAATGACTTCGGAGAAACATCACTATCTCGTCTGGAAGATCAACTCCCACTCGATTCAAATGATTGTTGTACTCAGACAATCTGAGCACAAGCTCAACAATTGAGCTTTTCTCCCTTAGTTTGCAGGCTAAGAAAATCGTCGGAGGTCTTATACCTCTTGACGTGGGCACGGGCCTGAAATCCCAATTTCAGCCCTCGAAACATCTCATATGTTTCGCGACGTTTCAAAACGTCTTCGGTGCCTCAACTCTAAACCGTTTAACTGAACTATCACGTAGTTATCAAAATGTGTATGTCGGATGTTCGCAACATCCACAGACGACGTTCGAGGTTCAGCACACTGAGTGGTGTATTAAGGACATAAGCCTTCTATGAAGTAATGAGGACAATCCTCAGTTTACGGACCTAGTCCGCATAATTGCTACTATCAACTTTCAACTAAATTTTCTCTAGGAACATATCTAAACAGTAGAACTGAAGCGCGAGCTACGACATAATTTGCGAAGACCTTTTGACTATGTTCAGGATAATTAAGTTCATCTTATGAAATCCCACTCAGATAGACATCCATCCAGTCATCTAAGTGATTACATGATCCGAGTCAACTAGGCCGTGTCCGATCATCACGTGAGACGGACTAGTCAACATCGGTGAACATCTTCATGTTGATCGTATCTACCATACGACTCATGCTCGACCTTTCGGTCTCTTGTGTTCCGAGGCCATGTCTGTACATGCTAGGATCGTCAAGTTAACCTAAGTGTTTTGCATGTGTTCCGAGGCCATGTCTGTACATGCTAGGCTTGTCAACACCCGTTGTGTTCGAACGTAAGAATCTATCACACCCGATCATCACGTGGTGCTTTGAAACAACGAATTGTCGCAACGGTGCACAGTTAGGGGGAACACTTTCTTGAAATTATTATGAGGGATCATCTTATTTACTACCGTCGTTCTAAGCAAATAAGATGTAAAACATGATAAACATCACATGCAATCAAATAGTGACATGATATGGCCAATATCATTTTGCTCCTTTTGATCTGCATCTTCGGGGCTCCATGAGCATCGTTGTCACCGGCATGACACCATGATCTCCATCATCATGATCTCCATCATCGTGTCTTCTTGAAGTTGTCACGTCATCTATTACTTCTACTACTATGGCTAACGCTTTAGCAATAAAGTAAAGTAATTACATGACGTTTATGTTGACACGCAGGTCATAAATAAATAAAGACAACTCCTATGGCTCCTGCCGGTTGTCATACTCATCAACATGCAAGTCGTGATTCCTATTACAAGAACATGATCAATCTCATACATCACATATATCATTCATCACATCCTTTTGGCCATATCACATCACAAGGCATACCCTTCAAAAACAAGTTAGACGTCCTCTAATTGTTGTTTGCATGTTTTACGTCGCTGCTATGGGTTTCTAGCAAGAACGTTTCTTACCTACGCAAAACCACAACGTGATATGCCAATTGCTATTTACCCTTCATAAGGACCCTTTTCATCGAATCCGATCCGACTAAAGTGGGAGAGATAGACATCCGCTAGCCACCTTATGCAACTAGTGCATGTCAGTCGGTGGAACCAGTCTCACGTAAGAGTACGTGTAAGATCGGTCCGGGCCGCTTCATCCCACAATGCCGCCGAATCAAGATTGGACTAGTAACGGTAAGCATATTGAACAAAATCAACGCCCACAACTACTTTGTGTTCTACTCGTGCATAGAAACTACGCATAGACCTAGCTCATGATGCCACTGTTTGGGGAACGTAGCAGAAATTCAAAATTTTCCTACGTGTCACCAAGATCTATCTATGGAGAAACCAGCAACGAGGGAAGGAGAGTGCATCTACATACCCTTGTACATCACTACGCGGAAGCGTTCAAGAGAACGGGGTTGATGGGGTCGTACTCGTCGTGATCCAAATCACCGATGATCCTAGTGCCGAACGGACGGCACCTCCGTGTTCAACACACGTACAGCCCGGTGACGTCTCCCATGCCTTGATCCAGCAAGGAGAGAAGGAGAGGTTGAGGAAGACTCCATCCAGCAGCAGCACAACGGCGTGGTGGTGGTGGAGGAGCGTGGTACTTCAGCAGGGCTTCGCCAAGCACCGCAAGAGACGAGGAGGGAGAGGGGTAGGGCTGCGCCAAGAGGGAGAGGATCTCGTGTGTCTTGGGCAGCCCAAACCTCAAGTATATATAGGGGGAGGGGAGGGGCTGCGCCCCCACCTAGGGTTCCCTCCCTAGGGGTGGCGGCAGCCCCCAGATCCCATCTGGGTGGCGGCCAGGTGGAGGGGGAGAGGGAGGCGCACCAGGCATGGGCCCTAAGGCCCATCTGCCCTTAGGGTTTGCCCCCCCTCCTCCCCTTAGGCGCCTTGGGCCCTTGTGGGGGGGCGCACCAGCCCACCTGGGGCTGGTCCCCTCCCACACTTGGCCCATGCAGCCCTCCGGGGCTTGTGGCCCCACTTGGTGGACCCCCGGGACCCTCCCGGTGGTCCCGGTACGTTACCGATAAACCCCGAAACTTTTCCGGTGACCAAAACAGGACTTCCCATATATAAATCTTTACCTCCGGACCATGCCGGAACTCCTCGTGACGTCCGGGATCTCATCCGGGACTCCGAACAAACATTCGGTAACCACGTATATCTATTCCCTATAACCCTAGCGTCATCGAACCTTAAGTGTGTAGACCCTACGAGTTCGGGAGACATGCAGACATGACCGAGATGACTCTCCGGTCAATAACCAACAGCGGGATCTGGATACCCATGTTGGCTCCCACATGTTCCACGATGATCTCATCGGATGAACCACGATGTCGAGGACTTAATCAATCCCGTATACAATTCCCTTTGTCTAGCGGTACGATACTTGCCCGAGATTCGATCGTCGGTATCCCGATACCTTGTTCAATCTCGTTACCGGCAAGTCTCTTTACTCGTTCCGTAACACATCATCCCGTGGTCAACTCCTTGATCACATTGTGCAAACTATGATGATGTCCTACCGAGTGGGCCCAGAGATACCTCTCCGTTTACACGGAGTGACAAATCCCAGTCTCGATTCATGCCAACCCAATAGACACTTTCGGAGATACCTGTAATGTACCTTTATAGCCATCCAATTACGTTGTGACGTTTGGCACACCCAAAGCACTCCTACGGTATCCGGGAGTTGCACAATCTCATGGTCTAAGGAAATGATACTTGACATTAGAAAAGCTTTAGCATACGAACTACATGATCTTGTGCTAGGCTTAGGATTGGGTCTTGTCCATCACATCATTCTCCTAATGATGTGATCCCGTTATCAACGACATCCAATGTCCATGGTCAGGAAACCGTAACCATCTATTGATCAACGAGCTAGTCAACTAGAGGCTTACTAGGGACATGGTGTTGTCTATGTATCCACACATGTATCTGAGTTCCTATCAATACAATTCTAGCATGGATAATAAACGATTATCATGAACAAGGAAATATAATAATAACCAATTTATTATTGCCTCTAGGGCATATTTCCAACAGTCAATATGCCCTAGGATGTCAAAACATTGTTTCCTCGACGATTTTTTGAGGAAAGGTTGTATGTGATACAACCAGAAAGTTTTTGTCAATCCTGGAAAAATGCTAACAAGTATGCAAAGCTCCAACAATCCTTCTAAGGACTGGAGTAAGCATCTCGGAGTTGGAATGTACGCTTTGATGAGATGATCAAAGATTTTGGGTTTATACATAGTTTATGAGAAACTTGTATTTCCAAAGAAGTGAGTGGGAGCACTATAGAATTTCTGATGAATATATGTTGTTGACATATTGTTGATCAGAAATGACGTAGAATTTCTGGAAAGCATATAGGGTTATTTGAAAAGTGTTTTTCAATGGAAAACCTGGATTAATCCACTTGAACATTGAGCATCAAGATCTATAAGGATAGATCAAAACACTTAATGGTACTTTCAAATGAGCACATACCTTGACATGATCTTGAAGGTGTTCAAGATGGATCAATCAAAGAAGGAGTTCTTGCCTGAGTTGTAAGGTATGAAGTTAAGACTTAAAGCTCGACCACGGCAGAAGAAAGAGGAAGGACGAAGGTCGTCCCCTATGCTTTTGTCATAGGCTCTATACGGTATGCCATGCTGAGTACTGCACCTGATGTGTGCCTTGCCACATGTCTGGCAAGAGGGTACAAAGGTGATCTAGGAGTAGATCACCAGATAGCGGTCTAAATTATCCTTAGAGGAATAAGGATACGTTTCTCGGTTATGGAGGTGATAAAGAGTTCGACGTAAAGAGTTACGTCGATGCAAGCTTAACACCTATCCGGATAGCTCTAAGTAGAGATACCGGATACGTATAATGGAGCAACAATTTAGAATAGCTCCAAGTAGAACAGTTATTTGAAATGGCTCCAAATGTAGCGTAGTAGTTGCATCTACAAGATGACATAGAAATTTGCAAAGTACATACGGATCTGAATGCTGCAGACCCGTTGACTGAAACCTCTCACAAGCATAACATGATCAAACCCAGAACTCTTTGGGTGTTAGTCACATGGGGATGTGACCTTGAGTGTTAATCACATATCGATGTGAACTGGATTATTGACTCTAGTGCAAGTGGGAGACTGTTGGAAATATGCCCTAGAGGCAATAATAAATTGGTTATTATTATATTTCCTTGTTCATGATAATCGTTTATTATCCATGCTAGAATTGTATTGATAGGAAACTCAGATACATGTGTGGATACATAGACAACACCATGTCCCTAGTAAGCCTCTAGTTGACTAGCTCGTTGATCAATAGATGGTTACGGTTTCCTGACCATGGACATTGGATGTCGTTGATAACGGGATCACATCATTAGGAGAATGATGTGATGGACAAGACCCAATCCTAAGCCTAGCACAAGATCATGTAGTTTGTATGCTAAAGCTTTTCTAATGTCAAGTATCATTTCCTTAGACCATGAGATTGTGCAACTCCCGGATACCGTAGGAGTGCTTTGGGCGTGCCCAACGTCACAACGTAACTGGGTGGCTATAAAGGTACATTATAGGTATCTCCGAAAGTGTCTGTTGGGTTGGCACGAATCGAGACTGGGATTTGTCACTCCGTGTAAACGGAGAGGTATCTCTGGGCCCACTCGGTAGGACATCATCATAGTGTGCACAATGTGATCAAGGAGTTGACCACGGGATGATGTGTTACAGAACGAGTAAAGAGACTTGCCGGTAACGAGATTGAACAAGGTATCAGAATACCGACGATCGAATCTCGGGCAAGTATCGTACCGCTAGACAAAGGGAATTGTATACGGGATTGATTAAGTCCTCGACATCGTGGTTCATCCGATGAGATCATCATGGAACATGTGGGAGCCAACATGGATATCCAGATCCCGCTGTTGGTTATTGACCGGAGAGTCATCTCGGTCATGTCTGCATGTCTCCCGAACTCGTAGGGTCTACACACTTAAGGTTCGATGACGCTAGGGTTATAGGGAATAGATATACGTGGTTACCGAATGTTTTTCAGAGTTCCGGATGAGATCCCGGACGTCACGAGGAGTTCCGGAATGGTCCGGAGGTAAAGATTTATATATGGGAAGTCCTGTTTTGGTCACCGGAAAAGTTTCGGGGTTTATCGGTAACGTACCGGGACCACCGGGAGGGTCCCGGGGGTCCACCAAGTGGGGCCACAAGCCCCGGAGGGCTGCATGGGCTAAGTGTGGGAGGGGACCAGCCCCAGGTGGGCTGGTGCGCACCCCCCCTCCACAAGGGCCCAAGGCGCCTAAGGGGAGGAGGGGGGGCAAACCCTAAGGGCAGATGGGCCTTAGGGCCCATGCCTGGTGCGCCTCCCTCTCCCCTCCACCTGGCCGCCACCCAGATGGGATCTGGGGGCTGCCGCCACCCCTAGGGAGGGAACCCTAGGTGGGGGCGCAGCCCCTCCCCTCCCCCTATATATACTTGAGGTTTGGGCTGCCCAAGACACACGAGATCCTCTCCCTCTTGGCGCAGCCCTACCCCTCTCCCTCCTCGTCTCTTGCGGTGCTTGGCGAAGCCCTGCTGAAGTACCATGCTCCTCCACCACCACCACGCCGTTGTGCTGCTGCTGGATGGAGTCTTCCTCAACCTCTCCTTCTCTCCTTGCTGGATCAAGGCATGGGAGACATCACCGGACTGTACGTGTGTTGAACACGGAGGTGCCGTCCGTTCGGCACTAGGATCATCGGTGATTTGGATCACAACGAGTACGACTCCATCAACCCCGTTCTCTTGAACGCTTCCGCGTAGCGATCTACAAGGGTATGTAGATGCACTCTCCTTCCCTCGTTGCTGGTTTCTCCATAGATAGATCTTGGTGACATGTAGGAAAATTTTGAATTTCTGCTACGTTCCCCAAACAGTGGCATCATGAGCCTTCCTTCATGGTTTTTACTAGCTAACGGATCACATAACAAAATTTGTCACCTCGAGGGGAAGTTAAAACAACTCCAGCCTCCGAGCCTTCCAATTGTCTGGACCCATCAAAATGAATCGTCCAATATGTGTTGTCTGACTTCTCTTCAGGTATCTGCAACTCCGTCCAATCGTTAATGAAGTCCACCAGTGCTTGAGATTTGATGGCAGTACGTGGCACATACTTTAAACCATGAGACCGAAGTTCAATGGCCCACTTGGCGACTTGTCCCGTGGCTTCTCTATTTTGAATAATGTCTCATAAAGGAGCAGAGCTAACCACAGTGATAGGATGACCCTGAAAGTAATGATTAAGCTTCCGTCTAGCTATGAACACCCCATAAACAAGTTTCTGCCAATGTGGATATCTCTGTTTGGACTCAATGAGCACCTCTCTGACGTAGTAAACCGTCCATTAAATCGGATATTCCTTGCCAGCCTCTTTGCACTCTACAACAATGGCCACACTGACAGCATGTGTGTTAGCAGCCACATATAACAACAGTGGCTCCTTATCAACGGGAGCAGCAAGAACCGGCGGCTCAGCGAGCTGCCTTTTCAGATCTTCAAAGGCAGAGTTAGCAGCATCACTCCAAATAAAATCATCCGTCTTCTTCATCATTTGATATAACGGCATAGCCTTCTCACCTAACCGTCTTATGAACCGGCTTAAAGCTGCAACACGACCTGCCAGCCGCTGAACGTCATTGATGCATGCCGGCTTAGCCAAAGACGTAATCACCTTGATTTTCTCAGGGTTAGCCTCAATGCCTCTGTTAGACACCAAATACCCAAAAGCTTGCCCGCCGGTACTCCAAAAATGCACTTGGCCGGGTTAAGCATCATCTTGTAGAACCGGAGGTTATCAAAGGTTTCCTTCAGATCATCTATCAAAGTTTCCTTCTCTCTGGATTTCACCACTATATCGTCCACATAAGCATGAACATTACGCCCAATCTGATTGTGAAGACAGTTCTGCACACACCGCTGATAAGTCGCATGGGCACTCTTAAGCCCAAAAGGCATGGACACGTAGCAAAAGGCTCCAAATGGAGTAATGAAAGTTGTCTTCTCCTAGTCCTTAACCGCCATCTTGATCTGATGGTAACCAGAATAAGCATCCAAAAAGCTCAAACGCTCACAACCTGCCATAGCATCAATGATTTGATCAATACGAGGGAGAGTAAAAGGATCAGCCGGACAAGCTTTGTTTAAGTCCGTGTAATCCACACACATACGCCAGGTGCCGTTCTTTTTAAGCACGAGCACCGGGTTAGCCAAGCACTATGGATGAAAGACTACAATAATGAACCCGGCTGCCAAAAGCTGGGCCACCTCTTCTCCAATAGCCTTGCGCCTTTCCTCGTTGAACTGCCGAAGAAACTGCCTGACCGGCTTAAACTTTGGATCAATATTGAGAGTGTGCTCAGCGAGTTCTCTCGGTACACCCGGCATGTCAGAAGGCTTCCATGCAAAGATGTCCCAGTTCTCATGGATGAACTCAATGAGCGCGCCTTCCTATTTGGGATCCAAATTAGCATTGATAATAAATTGTTTGGATGAGTCGCCAGGCACAAAATCAATCATCTTGGTATCGCCAGCTGACTTAAACTTCAGCGCCAGCTCATGTTCCGTAGTTGGCTTCTTCAAAGATGTCATGTCTGCCAGGTCAACGTTGTCTTTGTAGAACTTTAACTCCTCCGTTGCGCAAACAGATTCCGCGTAAGCAGCATAGCCTTCCTCACACTCTAAGGCTATCTTCCGACTTCCATGTACTATGATAGTACCTTTATAACCCGGCATCTTGAGCTGCAGATAAACATAACACGGCCGTGCCATGAATTTTGCATAAGTCGGTCGTCTAAACAGGGCGTGATACGGGCTCTTGATTTTGACCACCTCAAAGGTTAATTTCTCAGCCCTGGAATCATGTTCATCTCCAAAAGCTACCTCCAGCTCAATCTTACCCACTGGGTATGCCGACTTACCAGGCACCACTCCATGAAAAACAGTGTTGGATGTCTTAAGACTTTTGTCAGTCAACCCCATTCGACAGAACGTCTCATAATAGAGGATGTTGATGCTACTGCCTCCGTCCGTGAGTACTTTAGTGAATTTATATCCACCAACCTGAGGCGCCACCACCAAAGCCAAATGACCCGAATTGTCAACCCGGGAAGGGTGATCCTCCCTACTCCACAGAATAGCCTGCTCAGACCATCTCAAATAACGAGGAACCGCCGTCTCAACAGCGTTGGCCGCTCTCTTATGAAGTTTTTGGTCCCTTTTGCATAAACTGGTGGTGAACACATGATACTGCCCACTACTTAGTTGCTTTTGGTTACTCTGAAATCCAGATTGCTGCTGCTGACCTCCTTGGAAAGATTGCTGATTATAACCACCTTGATTACCTTGAGGGCCCTTGCCATGAAAACCGCCACCGCCTATATTACCACCCGGACCATGATTATCGCCGAACATGTTAGAATTCTTGAAAGCCTTCATGATCGTACAGTCTTTCCATAGATGGGTGGCCGGCTTCTCCTGGGTGCCGTGTCTTGGACAGGGTTCATTTAGCAACTGCTTAAGGGTGGGACCTGACCCACCTGACCAAGGAGGTGGCCTCCCCTTACGCCGTTGATTGTTGCCTTGCGCATTCACCACAAACTCCGAGCTGCCGTCAGCCTTACGTTTATTATTACCTCCTTGATTTGCCGGGTTATGCTGAAGACCCTTAGCATTGCCGTTCTTCTTTCCCTTCCCTGTCTTCTCTTCATCAGACACAGGATCCTTGGTACTATCTGAATTGGCATATTTGACTAGAGCCGCCATCAGCTGGCCCATGTCATTACAATCGCGCTTGAGCCGCCCTAGCTTCTGTTTCAGAGGTTCAAAACGGCAATTTTTCTCCAACATTAAGACCGCGGAGCCGGCATCCATTTTATCAGATGAATGTATTATTTCCTTCACCCGGCGCACCCCAATGGGTCGTGGACTCACCTTGTTCTTGCTTGCAATTAGTCAAGTCCACAATCGACATGGGATGCTTGCATGTATCTTTGAAGTTCTGAATAAACCGGGCCTTTAACTCGGCCCAGGAACCAATGGAATTAGGGGGCAGTCCCTTTAACCAAGTGCGGGTCGTTCCATCCAGCATCATAGTGAAGTACCTAGCCATTGCTGCGTCACTGACCTCCAGCAATTCCATGGCCATCTCATAACTTTCAATCCATGCCCCGGGCTGTAAGTCGGCTGTGTAATTCGACACCTTCCGAGGCCCCTTGAAATCCTTTGGCAAGCGCTCATTACCCAGAGCCGACACCAAGCAAGGGACACCTCCTGCCCTTGTGGCCACACCTGCTTCAACAGAGGTCATCGGGTAAACCGGAAAAGCTTGGTGAGCCGCCTGCTCAGCTGCTTGTTGAACTGCCCGCTCAGCCTCTTGGCGGATCCTATCCTGGTCAACCAAGTTAAGAGCTCCATCATGTGCCGGGTCATGCCTGTGCGGCTGGTTACGGCACTGGGCGTTGCTTGACACGGCTGCTGAATCCATATGCCTGCTATAGCTCGGGCTCCGGCTTGGGCGAGGGGTCGAATGAATCCTGTCTCGACTATAAGAGTATGCCTCCTGCTGTGCTAGAGCCGTCTGAAGAAGATCTCTGACCCTTCGCGTCTCGATTGCCGTCGGAGAGTCGCCTTCCATCGAGAGAGCCGCCAAACGTGTCGATGCAGTGATCAGATTCTCCAAAGGGTTAGAAAAATGACCCGGTGGTGTTGGTGTATAATGAGGTGGAGCAGTATTCACACGAGGGGGTTCCATAGCCCATGGCTGAACCGGCGCCCCAGCCCCGGGTGTTGCAATCTGGTTCGCCTCTGGCGGGTTACTGGGACCGGCACCGGGTGTGTGGAAGAGGTTCCTAGGATCATAAGTCAGAAGTAGACGTGATTGAGTCTTTTGGTGCCTTCTCCTCATGACCTCGTTTGATGCATTCAGATTCATCGTGAGCCAAAAAGCCTCTGATTGAAGCTGCTGAGCCCGAGCATCCAAAGCCGCCCGCTCTGCAGCCATCCTGACGTCCTGCGCCGCCAAGTTTTCCTTGCCTTGTGCTACCTCCTCACGTAACCGTACCACCTCTGCATCATGTTGAGCCTAATCTGCCGGTTCAACTATGGCAGTCAACAGGGCCGTCATCCTATCCATGAGCTCCATTAGCACCTGAGTCGGTGGGCGCGCGGGGCCTCCTGACCCGGCCACTGCTAACCCGGTGGTTATTGCTGCCGCAGCCGTAGAGTTTTGAGCGGGCTGCGTGCCGGTCATGAAGACCCCCGCTCTGCTAGGTGGCTCGAAGGGGTCCGGAATACTGCTGCCATTGGAACAACCCCCAAGCCCACCATCTTGTAGTTGATATAACGAATTTGTCTCACCCGTGGATGACTCACCATCAGACTGGATGACCGTCTCACCACCAAACATAGATCCTTCAGAAAATTCCCCTCCATGGATGCATCCCATGAAGGCACGCTTCATAGCGGGTTGAGCCCGGGCGGGTCTTGCGCGTTGAGCCGTCTCGATGATGTCGGTGCAGATGTCCAGCTCAGGACCTGGCTCACCAATCCGGCCGATGAAGACATGGATCCCGCCGAAGGGGACCCGGTACCCGTACTCAATTGAGCCGGCGTCGGGGCCCCAGCCCGCGTCGTCGATGTAGAGCTTGCCGCGACGACTCTTGGTCATCCGGCCCACAGCGTATCCCTTGAGCCCTTCGAAGCTGCTCTTCAAGAACTTGAATCTTTGGTTTAGTTAGGCCAACTAGATCGATTTTTCTTGCCATGGGAAGATGTGCTTTATGATGGGTTCAATCTTACTATGCTTGATCCCAGTGACAGAAAGGGGAACCGACATGTATGTATCGCTGCTATTAAGGATAACAAGATGGGATCTATTTCTACATAAATAGATTTTGTCTACATCATGTCATCGTTCTTATTACATTGCTCCGTTTCTCCATGAACTTAATACACTAGATGCATGCTGGATAGCGGTCGATGTGTGGAGTAATAGAAGTACATGCAGGCAGGAGTCGGTCTACTAATCTTGGACGTGATGCCTATATAATGATCATTGCCTGGATATCATCATGATTATTTGAAGTTCTATCAATTTCCCAACAGTAATTTATTTACCCACCGTATGCTATTTTTCTCGAGAGAAGCCACTACGGCCCCCGGGTCTCTTCTTTATTATATTTGCTTCCGTGATCTATTTTTATTTGCTTTTATTTTCAGATCTATTAATCCAAAAAATACAAAAATACCTTGCTGCAATTTATTGTTATATATTTTATCTCGCGTTCCCGCGACATTTATTTATCCAATCTACTACAATTTTAGCTATCCTTTTACCTGTGAGGGATTGACAACCCCTCTCCTATGTCGGGTTGCAAGTATTTGTTCTTTGTGTGCTGGAGCTGTTTACGTGGTGTTGTGTGGTTCTCCTACTGGTTCGATAACCTTGGTCTCATCACTGAGGGAAATATCTATCGTAGCTGTGCTGCATCATCCCTTCCTCTTTGGAGAAATACCGACGTAGTTCAAGCCGCATCAAAAGGAATTTCTGGTGCCGTTGCCGGGGAGACATCATCAACATCTACCACGTTCCTAATCACAAATCTCATCTTCTTGCAATTCACATTATTTACAATTTGCCTCTCGTTTTCCTCTCCCCCACTTCACAAAAATTTGTTGTTTTATTCGACCTCTTTTTCGTTCACCGTTTTCTCTTCAGATCTGTTTTTGAGTGCAATCTTGTTGCGTGGTCATGATGAATTAAGAGAACACCAAGTTGTGTGGTTTCTCCAATACCAACAACAATGATTTTATTAGCACTCCGATTGCTCCTCCCGTCACTAGTGCGTAGTCTTGTGATATTAATGCCGCTTTGTTAAATCTTGTTATGAAAGATTAATTTTTCGGTACTCCTAATGAGGATGCCGCATCCCATCTTAACACATTCGTGGAATCATGCGATATGCAAAAGAAAAAAGACGTGGACAATGATATTGTGAAGCTGAAATTATTTCCGTTTTCTTTGCGAGATCGTGCAAAAATTTGGTTTTCTTCTTTGCCTCGCAATAGTATCGATTCTTGGGATAAGTGCAAAGATGCCTTTATTACTAAGTATTTTCCGCCCGCGAAAATTATTTCCCTTAGAACACAGATCATAAATTTCAAGAAACTTGAACATGAGCATGTTGCACAATCTTGGGAAAGGATGAAATTGATGCTAAGGAATTGCCCAACTCATGGGTTAAATCTTTGGATGATCATACAAAATTTTTATGCGGGGTTGAATTTTGTTTCTCGTAATCTTTTAGATTCCGCCGCGGTTGGTACTTTTATGAAAATTACTTTGGGTGAAGCCACCAAATTGCTTGATAATATTATGGCAAATTATTCGCAATGGCATACCGAAAGATCTCCTATTAGTAAAAAAGTTAATTCAGTTGAAGAAATTTCTTCTTTGAGTGAAAAAGTTAATGCTCTTATAAAATTGGTTGCTAATAAAAATACTCTTATTAAGAACAGTAAAACTGCACCTAATCCCTGCAATCTCAGGGATTAGACGTTTTTGACCGTTAGATTTCGTTGGTTAAACATTATTGATCATCAGATCTAAAGTAAACGCGATACGCGATGTTTGCTGGGAACTGGGCCTGAAGTCGTGAGGGCAGCTATTTCCATAGCTATTTTCGAGCCCTGTGATTAATTGGGCCCGTCTTCATACTCGGCCCAAGGCAGCAAAGCCCGCTTCAATGTTGCAGAATATAAAAACCAGCGAACGAGCACTGAGACTCGTCGTTGCTCACGCCGCCCGTTCCTCTCCCCGCCGCCGCACACGACGACATCTCCTCTCCTCCCTTCCCTGCACACCGCTATCGCCGCCTATGCCTCTGCGCCCTTGTCCGTCTTGTGGCAGACCCCCACCACCGCCGACTGGATCCCCGTCGCGCCCCAATCGACGGCGCCGCGGCCGTATTCTCGACAATGAGCCTGGATCCCGCCACATCCAGGCCATCCACCGTCCCATCGTCAATGCCTTCCCTCACCAAGCGCTTCCCCATCTCTCCTCTGCATTCTTGGTGGCGAAAGCCGGCCCCTCGAACTTTGGTTCTGGCTCTCTTCGAACGGATCGGATACATGTGCGATGATTCCTGCGTGAGCGATCTTAAACTATGTTGCCTTTTTGAAATGGAATCCAGCAACTAGACGGCAGGAATCAAGCAGCAGCTCACCTCCATAGCCTACAGTGGCGGCAAGGTCCGTATGCTCATCCCAACCCCCGATGTTTTCTCTGCATTTTATTTATACATGCAGCGCCTACCATTTATGTCTGATGCTGAATTTTGGAGACTAAAATACACTAAACTCAGGACAAGTGCTACTTTCTATTCACGGATCTGCAGTGATTGATTCAATCTGTTAGAATAAATCCGAGGCATACCGTTGATCATCCGAGGACCAAGCAATCACACAAGCACGACATCGAGATTTGTTAACGAGGTTCGGCGAACTCGCCTACTCCCCGGGGCAATGACTACGGGCGCTCCTCCCCGAGATACCGCAACACCGGCCACCCGGGCGCCGGCACAAGCCGCCGGCACCCCCTTGCGAGCCTGTCGCTATCTAGTCGTCATGGGTTACAACGTGGGGTGCCTCCTCATATATAAGAGGCCAAGGGTACAACGTGTCCGACTCCGACACTACAAGTATCCTACCCACACTACAACACCAAGTCCAAGCGTAACCCAACTAGTACAAAATATTCGACACAAACACAACAAACTCCACCTTGGCGAATATTCTTCACCACCTTGAATTTGTCCATGCGTCAAACTTCCATGTACTCCGGACTTGTGTTGTCTTCTTTATAGCTTACTGAGAGCTACTCGACGAGTCTGCCCCAGACCCGCCGCCGCCGTGAGACCCCGCTGCTACTCCCGCAACTCCAGTCTCCGTGACTCCACCTGCAATAGTGCTCCCTTGCAGCTTATAAAGATGCGAAGCCGTCCTCCCTCCAATCATCACGGTCACCTCATCTTCCATGATTCTCATAGTCTTCCTATCCCGATCACAACGGAATACCATACCACCATCATGAAGAACACCAAGCGAAATTAGATTCCTCCTTAGCCCGGGCACATGCCTGACTCCCCGAAGCACCCGCTCAACTCCGTTTTTGATGTCACCTACTCCAGCAACACGATAACCTGTGTCATCGCCCACATAGGCTAAACCAAACTCACCAGACTTGTACGGAGAGAACCACTCCCTGTTGGGTGTTGCATGAAAAGAGCAAGCTGAATCCAACATCCACGCTTCACCTTTGGTTGACCGCCTGTTTGATACTATGAGAACATCACTACTGCTGTCTGAGTCATCACCATGGGTTGCCTTATTAGCACTGGCCCCACCATTGAGTTCTGGACAGTCCTTTCTCATATGTCCCCACTGCTTACACTTGTGACACTGTATATTCTTTTTCTTTTTCTTGTTCTTCCCAGCCTCATATCCCTTCCGCCACTGCTCACCCTTGACTAGCAAACCTTCACCATGAGAGACTTCCACCGCGTTCTTCTTTCTCATATCATAAGATAGCAATGCCGCAGTAATATCCTCATTCTTGACGGTCTCCTTGCCGTGCGTCAAAGTAGTGATCAAATGGTCATAGGATGATGGCAATGAACAAAGAAGCACAATTGCCCTATCCTCGTCGTCAACCGTCGCACCCAAGCGTGCTAGATCCGTCACGACTTGATTAAAGGCATTCATATACTCCACAAGATCAGACCCCTCCTGCATCCTCATCCCATACAACTTTTGCTTCAGATACACCTTGGTCGTCGCAGTCTTGGACATAAACTGACTTTCCAGCTTCTCCCAGATCTTCTTTGGCGAATTCTCATCCATCACATGATAAATAACCTGGTCCGACAGACACAACCGTATAGTTCCGGCTGCTTTCAACTGTAACTCCTCCCAGTCATCCGCCTCCATCTTAGCTGGCTTGGCTTCCTGCAACAACGCCTTCAAGCATCCCTGTTGTGCCAACAAATCTTTCACCCTTGTCTGCCATAACCCAAAGCTTCCAGTTCCGTTGAACTTCTCCACCTCAAACCTGGTACCCGTTGGTGCCATGATTCTTTATACGGCTGACCCTGTGAAAAATTATCCGAGCTTTGCACGCGATGCCCCAAGTACACGAACAGAACCTCCGGTCTTCCACGTACTACTAGCAATTCCAACCAAAAAATCCTTCTGGTCCTCACGTGTAGCAGCTCCTGTCTTGACTCAACTTCCTGATGCTAGCGCATGCTTTGCCTTGCCCTTGCTAATTCTGATGGATGTCACAACCAGCGATGGCCTTTTTCTTCTGCCGATTGGATCTGATCTGTTGCCTCGCCGTTGTCCCGTCTGGTTACCCGGTCCGTGCGACTAATTATACTAGCGCACCTGCAGGTTTCCATATCCAACATGACGCGAGGTCTTCCAGGACTCGGTCCCGTTTTTGTTTCCAAAACAGATCTCATATAACTTGGCCTGCATGCAACGCGCTGGACCGTGTCGTCACGCCTTGCTCCAGCCGCACGCCTTTGGAGTCCCTGGGCCGCACGCCCGCGCCCGACTTGGTCGGCAAGGCTAGCCCAGCTGGCCCTCACGTGCGCGTCCACGCCTTGGACTTCCATCGCTGCACGGCTCCACGCGCTTCCGATCCAAGCCGCTTCTGCTGCCACCGTTTGATGCTTTCCGATCTCGTCGAGTTCCCGTCGAATAAGTCGACCGCGGTACACAACTCCGCAACGAGCTCAACGATAATCTGCCTCGTCGATCAACGCACAACAACCTCTTCGTAACCTTGCTCATGATACCACTTGTTAGAATAAATCCGAGGCATACCGTTGATCATCCGAGGACCAAGCAATCACACGAGCACGACATCGAGATTTGTTAACGAGGTTCGGCGAACTCGCCTACTCCCCGGGGCAATGACTACGGGCGCTCCTCCCCGAGATACCGCAACACCGGCCACCCGGGCGCCGGCACAAGCCGCCGGCACCCCCTTGCGAGCCTGTCGCTATCTAGTCGTCATGGGTTACAACGTGGGGTGCCTCCTCATATATAAGAGGCCAAGGGTACAACGTGTCCGACTCCGACACTACAAGTATCCTACCCACACTACAACACCAAGTCCAAGCGTAACCCAACTAGTACAAAATATTCGACACAAACACAACACAATCCTCCTGGATGTGCTTTGGCAAAGAGTTTTGAGATAAAAGATTAATACTCACATATGATCAATTAGTGGATGTGCCTTGACGGTTGCATTGGATACAGGTTTGTTGATCCACTAATAGACGGTCAATACGCACAGATAATGCAAGACCTTGTGAAAGAGAGGTTGCCCAGGTTCACTCCTGATCAAGCTAAAGTGGTCAAGGGCTCACCAGACTATACCGGAGTCAATCAATATAGAACTAACTTCACAAAGGAGCCGAAATTGATGCAGCAGGCGCTGACTAGCTACTCAGTCGATTTGCGGGTTATGTGAGTTTCCTGTCTTAAGCTGCAGGTTTTACATCTATATATATAGCCAAAACTTTGCAGTTGAGCGAAATGGCAGACCGATTGGACCAAGGGTATGAAGCTCTTAGCTGAAACCTTTCTCAACTTTACTTTCTCCGAGCATAAGTTCAAAATTAACATGAAAACGGTACTGGAGCTCCATATCTCTTTGTTCTGTCTCATGCCTCTAAATCATCTTGTCATGCGTATATACTAATGTCGTTGTCATGTTGCCAGGAATGGAACAACCAGGGAACCACAACTCAATAGAGGAGGTGAGGCGATTGGCATGACATGCGACCAGATGGCCCTGCAACTTGGCCAAGCTGATCTAGTGGCAGTTTACTGGGCCTCGGAGGGAAGCTGTCGGAGGCCGCCACTCCTCGTTGCTGAAGTCAAACACCATTATGTCGCGTGCGTACACCTCCTTGAACTTGGCACTGGCATAAAGGGCCAGAAAGTTGGCGACCCCATTGATTACAGCGACGCCGTCGCTGTTGGGCACCACCTTTAAAGAAGCGCTCCCCGTATCCCTCCAGCCACTGTCACTGAGGCCAAGGGTGAGGATCTTGCAGATCTCTGGCTCGTGGTACCTACCCGAAGTGTTCTGGCAGAGTCTGACAAAGCGCTCCCCGTATCTGTATGTTCTGGCTAATCTCGATTTAATCTAGGTCATCTATGGAATGGAACTGAAAATCCGGAGTCATTTGAAATAACAGTTGAGGAACAAAAGAAGATACTACTTGACAGGTCAGTCAGGCTCAACTGCGTGGAGTTCCCTTTTTCCTGTTGTTAAAACTGATGTTGACTATTTTATGGTTTTTTCTTGGTCAGTTTTGTATTTGTTCAGTAAAGGATGGGTCACATATCTAGAGATAATGTTGTGGAGCAACTTCTACTTTGCCGAGCATGTTACAGAAACATTTTTCTTAGTTGAATTTAAAATCATTTTTTTAATTTCCATTTGAATTAGTTGTACAACTGAGTTTCCAACTTGACTTTGCTTATCTGAAGCCCTGCTATGCACTCCATAATTAATGGGTGTATTATCTAGAGGGCCAATGGTCCTTTTTTTGCAAATGGCACTTCTTCTGAAGTTTCCTCCAATCATCACACATGTTCTGGTTGATGCGCACATATATTTGCACAAATTTGAACATGTATACATCTATTTCATTTTTAAGTGAACCATATTTCTTTCCATTTGCATCAAGTGTTAGTGCCAGGCCGCATGACCTCAATTTGAGAAAGAGGTAATGGCAACAGTTACACCATCTATGCAGCATTGCATTGTCGTAACCTCTTTCTACTGAGTGTACTATGAATCTGTGATGGATACGCAAAGAAGATAATGGCCTACCCTTTATAAAGAGAGGATAATTATTGCCATGAAGTATACCTAAGGAATAGGAATGATTCCATAATAATGATGTGTTTCACCAACAGTTTTACTACCCATTCAGTGCTGGCATTTATGCACCTAAAAACCAACGTTCCTCTCCTCTCCCCAACTCTCCATCTTACAATGTAATTTTGTATATAAAAAAATCTCAAACAAAATTTGGTCCAACAGAAACATCGCCCCGAATGCCAACGGAGCAACTTACACTTGATTACGGTAACTTTTAAACAAACAAAGCACACGGACAATAGACAATATGCAAAAAAAAAAATACAATCAGTTAATTATCTTCTTCCAAAAGATTGCAGAATTCAAGGGAGAAAATTTATAGCAAATTTAAAATATATAATCGTACCTATGACCGAGATCACTTAATACAAGAAGTTTCAACGGAGAATGTAACCACTGACGACAACAAGCAAGAAAGACCAAAGGATATTATAGATAGAGAGGAAGTAAGGTACTAACGTACCTCTACTTAATTCCACTATTTAGAAACAGAAGGGTCGATGAATTTATAACTAAGTCCAAAAAACCTACAGCTGTTCCTATCGTACTTAAAGCTTAAGGCTTGAAGATGCCTTCCTGAAAAGCCTTTTTAAATCCAAATCCAACTTTAAAAAGGTTTTAATCACCAAGCTAACACAAAAAAAATCAGAATTAAGACGACAAGGGGCTAACAATGGGCCTCAAATAAGGAAATTCTATTATGTGGCCCATACCAGCACAATAATTATTTAAAAATAAAAGAAACTACATGTTTTTACAAAAATATTGCAAACCTATTTCATACCAAATTCCTAATACATGGGCGCGGCAACGCGCACCATTCATGATATAGTAGATTTTAATGACGTGCCTTTGTCTACTTTGATTGAGCAAAATAGTGATGTCATAGATGTGAATTTTATCTGGCGAAACAATTTCAATAACAATGCTTATAGAGATAATTTTAATCCTAGGCCTTTTCCTAGTAATTCCTCTAATAATTGTGGTAATACCTATGGCAATCCTTCTTATAATAATAATAGAAGAATAATATTAAAGAATTTATCAATACTCAAAAAGCTTTCAATCCTACAATAGAAGAAAAACCGAATAAGATTGATGATATGTCTAGAAGTATTGATAGAATTTCTCATGATGTAGAAAATCTCAAGATGAAATTTTTTGTACCTAAGGTTGAGGAATCAATTAAGGCTCTTTATGTTTCTATGGATGAAAGTAAGAGAAGAACCGCTATGCTTAGAGGTAGAAGAATTTTTTTAGAAAAAGCGTTTTCTAGTGATTGCTTTCATAAAAGTGATGAAGTTCTTAAAATGATCGGTGTTCCTTCTATTGATTCTTTGTTTAGTAAAATTAAGATTGATAATAAAGGGACTGAAGAAGAGTCAACTTTAGCTAGAAGGCGTCCTGATAATTCGGAGGGTGAAAATCTTGTTAAGAAAATTGATAAAAGTGGGTTTGAAGAGGTCAAAACTTTAATTAGTGATGTGCCCACTCTTTTGGATTACGAAGACTTTAATCATGATAGTTGCTCTTTGATTGATTGTATTTATTTGTTGCAATTCATGATAAATTCACCCCATGCTTATGAACAAAATAAAGCTTTTACTAAACATATTGTTGATGCTATGATGAAAGCTTTAGAAGAAAAGTTGGAATTAGAGATTTCAATTCCTAGAAAATTGCATGGTGAACGGAAACCTACTATCAAATTCAAGATTAAAAATTATGAGTGTTTTGCTTTATGTGATTTGGGCGCTAGTGTTTCTACAATTCCGAAATCTTTATGTGATGTGCTTGGTCTTACCGATATTGAAGAGTGTTCTCTAAATTTGCACTTGGCGGATTCCACTATTAAAAAGCCTATGGAAAGAATTAATGATGTTCTTATTCTTGCAAATAGGAATTGTGTGCCCATAGATTTTATTGTTCTTGATATTGATTGCAATCCGTCTTGTCCAATTATTCTTAGTAGACCGTTTTTACGTACTACTGGTGCCGTGATTGATATGAAAGAAGGCAATATTAAATTTAAATTTTCACTAAGGAATGGTATGGAACACTTCCCTAGAACTAGAATTAAGCCACCATATGAATCAATTACGAGGGCATCATATGGATCTAGAAACAAAGATGACAATACTTAGATCCTTCGCATTATGCCTAGCTAGGGGCGTAAAACTATAGCGCTTGTTGGGAGGCTACCCAATGAATAAAATTTATTTTCGTATTTTTCTTTCTATTCTTGAGTGTTTGCACTATTATGCTACTGTTATGATTGTGTTTTTTGTGTTTTAGTTAGTGTTTGTGCCAAGTAAAGCCTTTAGGATCATGTTGGGTAATAGTTGATTTGATCCTGCTGAAAAATAGAAACTTTTGCGCTCATGAAAATAATTTTCATTTTTAACCGAAGCGTGATAAAATACTGCTTGTTTGGAAGAAGATTAATATACAAATTTCTCACGTTGTCCTAATTTTTCAGAATTTTTGTAGTAAGAGAAGTATTCGAGATATCCAAATTCCTACAGACTGTTCTGTTTTTGACAAATCCTGTTTTCTTTGCGTTGTGTGCTTGTTTTGATGATTCTATGGTTTCCTTTGAAGAGTTTTTTTCCATAGAACAGTTGGAATTCATTAGATATAATGCAAAAATAAAATATAAATGGGTTTGTAGCAGTACTTATAGTAGTGATTTGCTTTCTTATACTAATGGATCTCATGAAGGTTTTGTTGAGTTTTGTGTGATTGAAGTTTTCAAGTTTTGAATGATATTGCGATGGATGAAGGAATAAGGAGTAAGAAGAGCCTAAGCTTGGGGATGCCCATGGCATCCCAAGCTATTATCCAAAGAGAAGCAAGCAACTAAGCTTGGGAATGCCCGAGTGGCATCCCTCTTTCTTCTAACGACCATCGGTATTTTACTCAGAGCTATATTTTTATTCGTCACATACTATGAGTTTTACTTGGAGCGTCTTGTATGATATGAGTCTTTTCTTGTTTTGCTTTTTAAGTCATGAATACTTGCTAGACACATCTATTTGAGAGAGCCAAAATTATGATATGACTTGTTAGAATTGTTGTCTCTATGCTTCACTTAAATCTTTATGAGCTATGGAATTGCTCTAGTGCTTCACTTATATCTTTTTGAGCATGGTGTGCTTTAGTATTTTTGAAGAATTGCTCTCATGCTTCACTTAGATTTATTTGAGAGTTAGTAAAAAGAATTAAAGAAATTCTCTCTTGCTTCACTTAAATTATTTTGAGAGAAGAAAATTTTTATGCTCATGTTCTTCACTTAGATTTGTTTGAGCTATCAAAAGCAACATATGAAATTAGTCCCAAAGTGATAGATATCCAAGGAGGATATAATAAAAACTTTCATGAAGATCATTGGACAAAATAAACTTGATTCTTTGTAATAGTTTTGAGATATGATGATAGTGATATATGAGTCATGTTGATGAGTAATTATGATTTAGTAAGAATATTGGTGTTAAGGTTTGTGATTCTCTATGCAAGCACGAAAGTCAATAGTTATGCAATGAAATTACGTCCTACTTGTGGTGAATTATTCAGTGTTAGTTATGCTTAATGCTCGCTTATGAGATTTTTCGTTTCTTGGTTGGATGCTTCTCAATCTTTTGCTAGCCTTCATTTGCACTAAGTATGATCACTACTTGTGCATCCAAAATCCTTTAAAACAGTTTTTGCCACATGAGTCCACTATATCTACCTATATGCGGTATTCTTTTGCCATTCTAAGCAAATTTGTATGTGTCATCTCTAATTTTCAAAATAAGTTTCTCTTTTGTGTGCTCATACCGCTCATGAATCGGTAGGGGGTGGCTAATATATTTCCATGCTAGATGTGTTATTCTCAAGATGAGTGTTTATTCACTTGTCATTGCACGAGAGTACGACAAAGGTATTAGGGATGCCCAGTCCCGAAATGAAAAATGAATTTACTTTATGTTGTCAAATAATAAATTCCTTGGAAAGTGTTGGTATGGAAGGCACTCGTGGATACTCTTAGCCATGAAAAGTGAAAGTATGATGGAAAAAGGAATAAACTTTATTTCCTGTTTGGGAACCACCTATGATATATCTAGCATGGAAAATATTGGGAACTACTCAATCGTTTTCGTTGACAGGAAAAGCATGCCTCCCAAAATGTTTTTATCTCTATCTTTTTCGCTTTGAGCTCTGGCACCTCTACAAATCCCTACTTCCCTCCGCGAAGGGCCTTTCTATTTACTTTATGCAATTTTTATTTTTACTTGAGTCTCCATCTTCTCTTATAAAGCACCAACTAAGGGGCACTATGATCGTACTTGAGCATTGTGTGTAGCTAATATGCGAGTGTGTTTCATGAATGGATCAATGATTGATCATAATGGGCTAGGGATAACTTGCTTTAGTGTTGATATTTTGAAAGACATCATTGCTTGTTGATATGCTTGAGTGTTGAAATCTTCATGTCAAAACTAAACTATTGCTTTGAATTATATAAAAGTCCAAATGTCCATGCTACAAAGAAAAGAATATGTGATGAACATGTTAGGCAACATTCCACATCAAAAATTCCGTTTTTATCATTTACCTACTTGAGGACGAGCAGGAATTAAGTTTGGGGATGCTGATACGTCTCCAATGTATCTATAATTTTTGATTGTTCCATGGTGTTATATTGTCATTCTTGGATATTTTACTATCATTTTGTATCATTTTTTTGGGACTAACCTATTGACATAGTGCCCAGTGCCAGTTGATGTTTCCTGCTTGTTTTTAACATCGCAGGAAATCAATACCAAACGGAGTCCAAATGCAGTGAAACCTTTTGTGGATTTTTTCTAGACCAGAAGACACCAGATGGGCCAAGAAAGTGAGGAAATATGCCCTAGAGGCAATAATAAAGTTGTTATTTATATATCCTTACATCATGATAAATGTTTATTATTCATGCTAGAATTGTATTAAACGGAAACTTGATACATGTGTGAATACATAGACAAAACAAAGTGTCCCTAGTATGACTCTACTAGACTAGCTTGTTAATCAAAGATGGTTAAGTTTCCTGACCATAGACATGTGTTGTCATCTGATGAACGGGATCACATCATTAGGAGAATGATGTGATGGACAAGACCCATCCGTTAGCTTAGCATAATGATCGTTAAGTTTTATTGCTATTGCTTTCTTCATGACTTATACATATTCCTCTGACTATGATATTATGCAACTCCCGAATACCCGAGGAACACCTTGTGTGCTATCAAACGTCACAACATAACTGGGTGATTATAAAGATGCTCTACATGTGTCTTCGAAGGTGTTTGTTGGGTTGGCATATAGATCAAGATTAGGATTTGTCACTCCGAGTATCAGAGAGGTATGTGTGGGCCCTCTCGGTAATGCACATCCCTATAAGCCTTGCAACCAATGTGACTAATGTGTTATTTATAGGATGATGCATTATGGAACGAGTAAAGAGACTTGCCGGTAACGAGATTGAACTAGGTATGAGGATTGATAACCCACAAGTATAGGGGATCGCAACAATTTTCGAGGGTAGAGTATTCAGCCCAAATTTATTGATTCAACACAAGGGGAGCCAAAGATTATTCTTAAGTATTAGCAGCTGAGTTGTCAATTCAACCACAGCTGGAAACTTAATATCTGCAGCAAAGTATTTAGTAGCAAAGTAAGTAACGGTAGCAGTTTTGGTTTTATAGTGATTGTAACAGCAGCAACGAAAAACTAAATAAGCGAATAACAATATATGAAAAGCTCGTAGGCATTGGATTGGTGATGGAGAATTATGTCGGATGTGATCAATCATGCAACAGTTATAACATAGGGTGACACAGAACTAGCTTCAGTTCATCAATGTAATGTAGGCATGTATTCCGAATATAGTCATACGTGCTTATGGAAAAGAACTTGCATGACATCTTTTGTCCTACCCTCCCGTGGCAGCGGGGTCCTATTGGAAACTAAGGGATATTAAGGCCTCCTATTAATGGAGTACTGGACCAAAGCATTAACACATAGTGAATACATGAACTCCTCAAACTACGGTCATCACCGGTAAGTATCCCGATTATTGTCACTTCGGGGTTAACGGATCATAACACATAATAGGTGACTATAGACTTGCAAGATAGGATCAAGAACTCACATATATTCATGAAAACATAATAGGTTCAGATCTGAAATCATGGCACTCGGGCCCTAGTGACAAGCATTAAGCATAGCAAAGTCACAGCAACATCAATCTCAGAACATAGTGGATACTAGGGACCAAACCCTAACAAAACTAACTTGATTACATGATAAATCTCATCCAACCCATCACCGTCCAGCAAGCCTACGATGGAATTACTCATGCACGGCGGTGAGCATCATGAAATTTGTGATGGAGGAAGGTTGATGATGACGATGGCGATGGATTTGCCTCTCCGGAGCCCCGAACGGACTCCAGATCAGCCCTCCCGAGAGAGATTAGGGCTTAGAGGTGGCTCCGTATCGTAAAATGCGATGAATCCTTCTCTCTGATTTTTTCTCCCCGAACACGAACATATGGAGTTGGAGTTGAGGTCGGTGGAGCACCAGGGGGCCCACGAGGTAGGGGGCGCGCCCAGGGGGTAGGCACGCCCCCACCCTCATGGACAGGGTGTGGGCCCCCTAGCCTTGATTCTTTCGATAGTATTTTTTTATATATTCCAAAAATAATCTCCGTTGATTTTCAGGTCATCCCAAAAACTTTTATTTCTGCACAAAAATAATACCATGGCAATTCTGCTGAAAACAGTGCTAGTCCGGGTTAGTTCCATTCAAATCATGCAAATTAGAGTCCAAAACAAGGGCAAAAGTGTTTGGAAAAGTAGATACGACAGAGACGTATCAACTCCCCCAAGCTT